>NC_062520.1:26658177-26680677 GCF_022655615.1 Tachysurus fulvidraco
TGTTCCTCTCTCTCTCTCCCTCCCTCCCTCCCTCCCCACCTCTCCCACTCACTCCTTCTCTCTCTCTCCATCTCCCTCCATCCCTCCCTCCCTCTCTCCCCAATCCCCTCCCTCTCTCTCCCTCTCTTCCTTCCTCTCCATCCCTCCCCCTCCCTCTCTTTCTCTCCCTCTCTTCCACTCTCTCTCTCCATCACCCTCCTCTCTCTCTCTCTCTCTCTCTCTCTCTCTCTCTCTCTCTGCTGTGAAAACAAGTGTCTTTTGCAATTAGAAATGTTAGTTATTATTGAATACAAGGATAATTAATTCAGTATACAAGGACACACATGAAAGCATTCAATTGAAAAAATAAATAAATATATAAAAACAATTAAAATAAAATAAATTCTGGGTTTCATCACCAGTTCAGGGACAAGTTTATTCTGGGGCCTTACTGGATCCGAGGCAGTGAAGAAGTTCATCATTCTGCTTACTGGGAGTTTAACGCGTGTGTGAACGCGACTCGCACTCGACTCTGAACTCATTTACAAGTAAAGTAATAACACACGTGTAGGATGAGTGACGGACAACGTTATGGGACACAGAAGAAGTGAGACGCCTTAGTCTTAGATTAGCAGAAACGGTGGTGACAATAGAGACAGATTCGATAATTATCAGAAAATTGCTTAAAAAAAGAGCTAATAAAGAAAACAAAGCGATAATGATCTCCAAAAAAAAAAACAAAAACAAAAAACGTGGAGTGGTAGGTCACAGGTTAACATCTCACCTGTTTAAACATGGCAAGGTAAGCTATTGGCTAGCTGAGTGAGCTAAACTAGATATCTTTGTTTCAGTATGAATGCTATGTAACAAGTGCTAGCTAGCTAGGTAGCACACCTAATGCTAGCTAGCTAGTTAACAAACAAAGTGCTATTCCACAAACCGAGTGATGACTAGCTAGCTAACAAACTAAGTGCTAAATCACTAGTTAACAAACTGTACACCGGCTAGCTAGCTAGTTCACAAACCTAGTGCCAGCTAACTAGTTCACAAACCTAGTGCCAGCTAGCTTGTTCACAAACCTAGCACTGGCAAGGTAGGTAACAAACCAAGTGCTAGCCGGCTAGTTAACAAAACTAGTGCTGTTAGGTAGTTTACAAGCATAGCACTGGCTAGCTAGTTAACAAATCCAGTGTTGGCATGCTAGCTAACAAACCCTGAAAGTCAACTAAAGTTTTTTTTTTTCTTTCTATACTGTTTATGAAGAAGGAGGTTCTTTACAGCACAGCTCACATGGTTAGATAACAATTGTTCCCAAATGCTTTCCTTTGGATACAGAACATGTCCTGTCTCTTTGTGTCGGTTGTAGACGTAAAAAATAATTTTCTGAAGTAATTTAAGATATTTTTTTCACCAGATGTCATATTTATGACTACTTGAGCTTTTCCCTCATGACTACTTTAACTCCAGTGAGTGACATTAGCGGCACCAGCAGTATTAGCAGTGATTAGCAGCACTTCTGTGTCCCAGTCCTAAAAATAATATAACATCTGATCTATCATCATAAAAACACTTCAAAAACAGTTTTGCATAAAAATGAGAATCCATTTAACATC
Organism: Tachysurus fulvidraco; assembly: GCF_022655615.1. NCBI lineage: Eukaryota > Metazoa > Chordata > Actinopteri > Siluriformes > Bagridae > Tachysurus > Tachysurus fulvidraco. The sequence goes on from NC_062520.1 coordinate 26,659,770, forward strand.
ACCTGCGTGAAATATCCATTTTCATGAGTGGCTGCTGAGCCATGGTTTGTGTATTTGCTAATTCCGTGCTAACAATCTCAGCACTTTCATCTGTTGCTCATATAAGAGCAAAATACAGACAGTTTCAACAAAGAAACCTTAAAAATGACTTACTGTTAAGTGAGATGGGTTAACACATTTTCTCCATGCTAAATTATATACGTTTAAATTAGGAATTAAAGCAGGAAGATTAAAGCAGGAAGTCTGAATTCTGAACAAACACGTATTTGCTAACAGGTCTATGAGCTATCTCTAAAGATCTAATCCAGTAATACTGTACCCTGATACCTGGATTAATGATAAGCTGGAAGATAGCTGTTTGACAGCGGAAAAGCATGCTTAGATCTGCATTTGTTAATTTAAGTCCTTTAAGAAGAAGAAGCTTTACATTACAGCAAAGTTCTCTTCTTTACATATCTCAGCTTGCTAGAACTTTGTGATCAGCCATGAAGGAGGGATTTGAACCACTGACCTTCGGATGACTAACCGAAAACCTTAACCATGAAGGCATTATTTTCATATTTAATTCAGCCATGTTTCAAAATCTCTGTGGTTCAAAAAGTTATGCTTACAGACCGCCTGTCAATCATTGTATAGCCACACCCCCATCTTTACATTTCTGGCATTTAGCAGACACCCTTATACAGAGTGACTTTCAATTTATACAACTGAGCTTAGGGCCCACAGTGGCAGCTTGGTAGACCTAGGATTCAATCTCATGACCTTCCAATCAGAAGTCCAACACCTTAACCACTAGCCTACCGCATCCCTTGTTTCTACCGACTCTTTACTACTATGGCCAATGTTGCCAGATATGTTTAATATTCTCCAAAGAATAAGATGTAGCAGGTAAGGGAGTGGTTTGAGGGATGAGCTAGAGATGTGATTGTGTTTTTCTTTCTCTTCATGAGCACTGAACTGAACATGTGAACATGTGGCCATGAGCAGAGCTGAGTGGAAAGCAGCCAATCTGTTCGTGTTGAATTTTTTTACAGTAAATTTTTTGACTGACTCCTGTGCCAAAACCAAAGCTCACATGAGTTTACCTTGGGTAATGTGTGTATGAGTGTGAAATACTGCCATTACAACTGTCAAAAGCATTGAAAGCCCCTCAGGATTTCATGGAGTTTTAGAGATTTTTGCAGCCAAAAAAAAAAAATGAAAAATTTGTGATGCGGAAAACTACTCGAACCGCTGAAATTGCAAGCACAGTATTCTTCTTTTAAACTCCTACCAGTGAGGACACATATGTAATGATTTGTACTCATGTTCCATGCAGGTGAATCGAACAGGATGTAATGATATCACAAGCATGATGCATCCTGGTTCCAATATTGCAGATTTTGTGTTCATTTTCATGAGCCTTGATGGCAAAAGTGGGAATGAACATCCGGGAAAATATGTTAAAAAAAACGAAAGGATAAACTATGGCTCAATGACCACACTGAGAAATGTTTAAAGGTGACAGTATAAGCTTGTCCTAACTGACCAAGTCCAACGAGATGAAAGAAAATGGCTAGCTAGGTATAGATGTATAACAGACTTAAAGTTGAGGTCTACGATTTTTGAGAAATGCTTCAGAAAACTCAGTTGGGCCGAAAAATAAACAAAAATCAAAACAAACGTGTAGCCAATGAGCAGAAATGGGCGGGGCTTGTCAGTATGCGGCGGAGAGAGTGTTCAATGCGCATGTATGACATTAGCAGAAAGCGGTTTTATCATTGACATGGTGAATAAAAACAAAGATAGAAAGCGAAGAAAGACTTACGATAAGGCAAGAAGTAGGACGTGTTAATTATAGGATCAGCTTTCCAGAGAACTGAAGGAGCTGGAATTTGGCGCATATTCACAGATTGGAGTTTCCCGAGTCAATAACTCCTGAGCTAAACGCTGTTACTACACAAATAACACCTCTTTTCTATCGTAGTAATGTAGAGAGGCAGCTACAACCACGTTTTGTGTAGTAACAGCGTTTAGCTCAGGAGTTATTGACTCGGGAAGTTCAACTTTACGCCGAGGCGCTTTTTTCCTTCTCGACAGGTGAGTAACGTTGGTTTTGCTTTGTTACACAGAACTAATATATGCCTTTGTCCTTTACATGATTATGCTTGTGTGTCATTTTTGTTTGTTTGTTTATCTGCAATCGTATTGTTCTTCCCTTCTGCTATGATAGACACATTTCTTTCCATTAGTTGCCTGGGTTACGTATGTGTGGGCGGAGCTATCAATACAGGGGCGGGACCCATTTGGGTTGGGGCGTGTTTGTTTTGGTGATTTTATGTCAACATTGGCTTTCAAAAATTGGAGACCCTACCTTTAATCTGTAAATTGGAGTGCATTTGTATTGTGATCTACGGCGAGCCCCCCGGGGGGGGGTCTTATGTATTGCACACAGATCCAACTTACAGATTACAGTTACAGAAGGGAGATGGGATCATGGAAGAAACAAATTGTTTTAATTTAGCTTCTAACACTGTCAAGGTTATTAAAAAAAGTATATAGTAGATACTCTGCCCCTGGCTTGAGTCACATAGCCCGTGACCTGGGGAATTACTGTGAATAAAACCACTTGGAGTCTTTAAACTTCCATTGTGTCTGTCAGATTTGTGCTCGGGTCTTCATCAGTGAACATTTAAAGACTTCGGTAGGAAGGAATTAGTGTTAAGTCTGTAATGAATCTCAGAAATAACGCTGACCTATTAGTTCCTCAGGAGCTCCTGGTTGCACAATTCTACTCGACTACAAACTGTTGTATTATTTAATGCACATGAGGTTCCTTTCTGTGTCTGGTTCCTCTCATGGTTTCTTCCTCGTATCATCTCAGAGAGATTTTTCTTGCCGCTGTCGCCTCCGGCTTGCTCACAGGGATAGATGTTAGAAATAAACAGTAACTTAATTTTAAACTTTAACATTTATTTCTGTTTCTATGCTTCTACAAAGCTGCTTTGAGACAATGTCAATTGTTAAAAGCTCTATACAAATACATTGAATTAACTACAGAAAAAAAAATACGAGAGATATCTAGAAAAAGTGACAAAGGCAATATGGACCCACAGTCTAGCTCTGTGTGTATAAGCAGTTCAGAGTTTTACCAGTAACCTCGGCCACGTTTCTGGAATTCTACTATGAATGAGCCAGACATTCAACCTGCAAAGAGACATACTTTATTTTGTATTATTTGAAGGTTGTGGCATAAATTCTGATAAGCCAAACATTTGCTGAATCGAAATAAGACCCTGTGTCTAAATGTGATATCCCTTAATTTCTGCTTCTTTTCCCCCTGAATGAATCATTTAGTACTACTTAATTAGCAGATTGTATTCTTTTGTGACTAAACCCCAGGAGCCATTGTTAGGATAAACACAGTCAGAGGTGGGATTGCTAAAACAATAAGGCTGTATCACATTTTCTAAACCTGTCAGTTTTATTCCTCCTAAATTCCCTGCACTGAGATCTGGCAACCTTTTCTCAAAAACGCCTGGGACACCTGACCAGACAGGAGGATTAATAGGTCGTCCACTTGACATTAAGTACAAGTTGTTTCACATTGCAGACAAGTTAAATTTCAATGTGTCTCAAATTACCTTCTCAGCATTGTAAAACTGGCACTAACAGTCACCTGCAACAGTGCTTTTGCACGGCTTCGTTATTTAACTAGGCTATAATTCTCATAAACAAGGATTAAAGTCATGCCTCCTCTGAGAGCAGGAGCACATCAGCGGTGTAGCTCAGTGCCTGGGGTTCAGATTTCAGAGCTACTGACCATGCGGCTGTGCTTCAATCCACACTGCCTTGGGCAAGGTCACTAACCCTTAAATGCGTGCAGTGGAATTCTGCCTTAGCTATAAGTCACTTCTTTGACTGAATAGTCTGCCAAAAGGAATACATGCAAATGCAGATGTATGTTTGTATATATATATATACACACATGTATATGTCTATATATGTGTGTGTGTGTGTGTGTGTGTGTTTGTATATAAATAAAGTCAATTTATCTAGTTTTTCCTACGCCTTCATGACACAAAGCATAGCATTGTGTTGTGCAAAGTTGTGTTACTAGTCATTCATTCCTAAAACTTTATCAGAGCTAATAAAAGACATAAGCAAACCTGTCCCCTCCTTAACAGAGGAGCTTATGGAAATTTGCTTCGTCCTTTCTCAAGGTACATATATGCCTTGCAATGCCAATAAAGGCTTTTTATTCTAACGGAAAGACGATTTAAAAAAGCAGCAATGGATAATTTACATTAGCGAATTTATCTATGTTGTCGATTCCTAGGTGACTGGGATGGTAAAGCAGCTGGAGAAGCTCGGAGGATAACCAGTACCTTCACGGCAATAGTGTTACTCTAATGGTGTTTTACTTACGGATGTGGGAAATGATTATGTGTACTTAAAAGCTGACTAAAGTCAAAGCCTGGACGTGTCACACCATAAAGCCTGGGTTTTAGTGCCAGCGTCAGACGTCATACAAACCGCAGGGTGCTTTGTATCGCGGGATCAGAGTGCTCGTGTGGTCACACAGCTGCGATACTGGCGACGGTCAGTAAATTAAGGCTTGTGAAGAAACCGAAGGAGGATAATGATTATGATTCGTAGTAGTAGCAGAAGTAGTAGGCTAGTAATAGCAGTATATGAACACTCTACTAATAATTTAAAGCAACAGCTCTAGAGAGGTAAGTTAACAGAGCGTAAGTAGAACTGCTTTTGGAAGGTGATGAACGCTGTACACATTCATTTTAGGTGTGTGTATATTTACATTCACATTTACATTTATGGCATTTAGCAGACACCGTTATCCAGAGTGACTTACACCTGAGCAACTGAGGGTTAAGGGCCTTGCTCAGGGGCCCAGCAGTGGCAGCTTGGTGGACCTGGGGTATTTAAGTGTTTGTGGACATGTTTGTCTAGTTTTTGTGTTTGTGGACATTTTGTCTATTCAGACATGAACAGAACGTGTAGTTCCAGAGTATATTACCATCCATATTACCTTCTGAGGCAACAAACAGTATAAGTTTTCACTAGACACCGATCCTAACATAAACAACACCTAATGCGAGCCAGTCAATGCTACGCCAGAGGTTTTACACATAATGGTTTAACAGCAGCGTCACATATTCCTTACATTCTGATGTTTCATTTATTAATTAGTTTATTTTTATTTATTTTTTTAATTAAATGCATTAACTTGCAGGTGTGTTGTTCCTAATAAAATGAACAAGAAGTTTATGTAATCTGAAAAAATAAATAAATAAATAAATAATAATAATAATAATAATAATAATTAAAAAAAAATAATAATAATAATTAAAATTATTTTTTTAAAAGTGTTTACCTTTTTCCTCCAAAGTTTTTATTTGTCTTGTCTTTATTGTCTTTTCCTTCCCTGATACTACGCCATCTTCATTAGTCTTCATCAGGCTCTGTTGTGATTATAACCTCTGTGTTTGTGCATGTTGCTGCATGTAATCGAGGTATTAACAGATATAATTATTGTTTACTGTTATTTCACCTTCATATCATTCCTGCATAGCTTCTACTCCTTAACCGAGTGTACATGACACGACGGTTAATTGCGGATATGAATATTACTCTTCCTGAAAAATAACACTTCGTTTTATGGGACAATTAAACGATAATTCGATAAAATATGAAAGGTTTTCTTTCGTTTTTTTTTTTTTGCCATGGAAAAATGAATGAGTGAGTAGCAGAAAAATATTGTAACGGTGCATAACGGTGCAGTTAATCTGAGCTATACAAATAATAATAACAAAATAAATAAATAAATAAATAAATAATTAAATTCTATTAAATGCTAAGCGTTTGCCAGATATAATTTGTAACCTTGGTAGCAACAGAGAGACATTTATCAAGCGTGTATTCATTGTTCATTCAGCGGTGCAAGGTGACCCAGGGTTTATTGCCTTTTGATAAATAATGCGTTTCTTCGTCAGTTCCGGCTCAGAGCCGTGTCACGGTACTACAGGTGACGGCGTGTGTGTGTGTGTGTGTGTGTGTGTGTGTGTGTGTGTGTGTGTGTGTGTGTGTGTTAATCAGCAGCCCGAGAATAAAGAGTGCACGCTCCTCTCCTCCCTCACCATCAACATGTTTACTTGTCATCGTCTGTCATCCAGCTCTGTCTTGCGTCTCGGTCTCTGCTCTCTAAAGACTTTGTGTTCTGTTTTTTTGTGTGTGTTTTAGTGTTTTCAGTGCACTAATCACAAGGCTCATTTGTGTGCGCGCCCTCACAAACACTTTGGTATCACCATCTTGATGGGGTTTTCCATTAACCTTAGTAATGTCGGAGCTAAACGCTACGCCTAAAGATAATTGCAACCCTCGACTTAAATTCAGCAGCTCGGTAAATGGAAATCTTTTTTCTTTAGTGGAGGCTGCTTTTTTCTTACTTTTTTTTTTCTTCCAAAATTCCACATTTTGTCCTATTTATGTTAATACAGGGACATCACCACAGGGAATTTTTGGTGCTGTAAATAGGCTAAAACAGAGCACACACACACACATACGTACACACAGATGTGTGTGATGTGGTAGCACTACAGAAGATCCCCCAGATGGAAGGATAAGCTTGTTTACAGTGAGTGATTGGACTTATTGTCCTGTAATTACACTCTCCCAGGCTTCCTGTCTCAACAAGAAGCGGACACACACCTCACCTGCTTTTTCCCCATTTATGCTTTTTTCTATCTCTCCCTACACAGCTGGGCACTGGTTCCATCAATCACACATCAGTAATGTTATTTGCTACCCAGCAGCCCGTTGCCAGGCAACGACCAATCGGTGAGCGAGCGAGTTTTCCGATCCGAACCACCCGGCCAATGGGGTGAGCCATTCCCCTGAGACGTTCCAGTGTGATCAGAAAGTACAGCAGACCTGGCAGGGTGACAAACACATTTCCCCAGCTATTCTTCACATTGTGCTCTCTCTCTTTCTCTCTCTCCTTCCATTACCTCTGTCACGGCCAAGATGCTGGCCATTGGCTCTGTCAAGCAGGAAAGTTCAGCAAGAGGACAGAGACAAATGCAAGCAGCAGTTAGAGGAACTCTCTCACACACACACACACACACACACACACACACACACACAGAGAGAGAGAGACAGACACACAGAATATTCTCCCCAAGGCAAAAACACTATGAAAATCTCTCTCTCTCTCTCTCTCTCTCTCTCTCTCTCTCTCTCTCTCTCTCTCTCTCTCTCTCGCTCTCTCAGAATTCAAGTATTCTAGGTACAAATTAGAGACACAGTATGTAGGAAGCTATTTTATATAAAAAGTAGCACACACACAACATGTGTTATTGAGTCAAACGTACACTCAAATGACTGTCAAAATATTAATCCTTTAAACACAGTATGTTTTCACAACAATCTATCTATCTATCATCCATCCAATTACTGTAGCACTTTTCCTACACAAGGGAGCCTGGAGTCTATTTCAGGGGACACAGGGGGACAGGGTAGGGGACACCATGGATCGGGCGCTAAACACATCACAGGATACAATCACACACAATCACACACCACAGACAGTTTAGAGATGCGACTACAACACATGGCTTTTGATTGTGGTTAGAAACGGGAGCACCTGGAGGAAACCCCTACAAACTAAACTCCTAGAAACCCCTAGAAACTCTATAAACCTATCTAGAGATCTTGCAGAAAGATACACAGCCTTTAGAAATAGAGGAAGACTGCAAGGCAGCAGGAAAAATACACAATGAACGGGAACGCTCTAAAGGCAGACGTTTAGATTCCTCCGCGATAAATAAGTGATTGTTGGGTCTAATTTGGTCTTCACTTTCCACATCCATGGTTACTTTATGTATTTATTTGTTTAGTTATCTGTTTGTTTATTCATTCATCCCTTTCTAATAGCATAGAAATGTTGTGTTGCGGTCGGTTTTTAGTTTCCGACAGATGTAATGAGCAGTGGACAGCATTCATTTATCGATTCATCCTTAGTAACTGCAGGGCTGTCAAGAGTCACGCATTGAGAGTGACAGTCACGCATTTGGGCCTTTTGTCACGATCTCCCGCCACACATCGTATTTCTCAGGCAGAAACACTTTTTGACTATTTATCATATATGTAATAAGCCGCAGCACCCAAAATGTATCAGTCCGCACCGCTGTGTCTATGGAACCGGGCAGGAATCAAGCGCGTCTCAGTACTTAGTCGAGCCTGACACTTATCAGCCAATCAAAAAAAAAGAGGCTTATAAGAGATTAAGATTTAACGCAACAACCAATGAAAAAACATATTCATTAGAGAGGGTATTTTCGATGGTCGGTTTGAACAAAACCTCAACACGAAACAGCTTGTCTCTGGACCGGACATCAATCATGACCCTAAAAATGGTCAGGGGTTCCGTCGGGTTGAAGGAAGGGTACTAGTTTGTTTATCGTTCGGAAATGAAACCGTGATTTGTTACTGTCAGGACTCAGCCCGGACTTTTAGCCACGTGCCTTTTGTTTATTTTCCTCGTCACGTGTCTGCCCCGCCTTCGTCCGCCCCTCCCTGTCTCCACACCTGATCCTTATTGTGTCATCATTGTCTTTTATATTTAAGTGAGCCGCGGTGCAGAGTGCAGCGCGGAATCATTAGTTATGTCATTAGTTACTTTGTCATGTCTAGTCGTTGTTAAGTGTCGTTATTTGTATTGTTTCAGTTATCGTCTTTTTGTCTTTGTATTCATTATTTATTAAACCCCTTTCATTTGAAGCTATCCTGCTTACGGGTCTGTCTCCTTCCTCCTCTGGTTGTGACAGTTACATAGAGCAAAAAAAAAGTAGAAAGAAAAACAAAAGCTTGCAGTTATGAGTTAACAGTGCTGGCAATTCTGTTCCTGAACGTTTCTACAGTTCAAATTTAATTAAAAGACTGAATCTAGGTGGTGGAGGCTCTGTGTTCCAGGGCAAACCCCCCCTTCAGATCTGTATCCGAATACAGATTGAGGAATTTTGGAGCGCTAAACAGATACAGAACAAAATTATAAAGGAGAAAAAAGTCTTTGAGAGTCTGTGAAAGTGCTTCTAAAGCCGAGGAAATTCAACCTCAATACAGAAAACTACAGAACAATTATAATCATGCATCTTTATCTAAATTCTGAAATCCTTTTTATGCAGTTTTCCCGAAAGCTTCCCGAACAGCACACTTTAAAAAGGTTTTGTCCTTTCCAACAAACAAATAGATTTTTTCGAGCGAAAGTGAGTCATGAGCGGTTTGTGTATAAACTGAGAAAACTAAGAAGTTGTTATGCAAAAGAACCTTGAAATTGAAGCTCAGAATAGCACATGAACTCACTGCAGCAGAGATGTGTGTGTGTGTGTGTGTGTGTGTGTGTGTGAGAGAGAGAGAGAGAGAGAGAGAGAGAGAGAGACAGACAGACAGACAGACAGACAGACAGAGAGAGAGAGAAAGCGAAAGAGAGAGGGAGAGAGAAGGAAAGAGAGAAAGAGAGAGAGGGAGAGGGTGAGAGAGGGACAGAGCAAGAGGAAGGGAGGGAGAGAGACAGAGAGAGACAGAAAGAGAGAAAGAGATGGAGAGGGATAGAGAGGGATAGAGCGAGAGGAAGGGAAGGAGAGAGAGAGGGAGAGAGAGAGAGACAGACAGACAGACAGAGAGAGAAAGCAAAAGGGAGACAAAGAGAGAGAGAGGGAGAGACAAAGAGAGAGAGAGGGAGAGACAAAGAAAGAGAGGGGGAGACACAGAAAGAGAGGGAGAGAGGGAGAGAGGGATAGAGCGAGAGGAAGGGAGACAGAGAGAGGGAAAGTGAGAGAGAGAGAGAGAGAGAGAGAGAGAGAGAGAGTGTTCACACTGCACAAAGCCAGAGGTAGAGGACGAGCTGCACTTCCTCACTGACTGCAGCAAACACACAGCCATCAGACTCACAGATTTTTCTCCCATAGGACAAATTCTACAGGAAATCCTTCAGACAAATAATCTGGACAATCTCTTGTATGTTTTGGGGAGAAGGAGGATTGTGTTGAGCTTCAGCTCAGTGCATGTTGTCCTGCCACTCCATGAAGAAAGAGAGAGAGAGAGAGAGAGAGAGAGAGAGAGAGAGAGAGAGAGAGAGAGAGAGAGAGAGAGAGAGAGAGAGAGAGAGAGAGAGAGCTCCCTTTCAGCTTCAGGGGTCACGGAGGATCCAGAGTTTGATCCCAGGCTTGAGGTGGGAATACACAGAGGTTGGTATTCCTTTCCATTGCAGTGCATAACACACACACACACACACACACACACACACACACACACACACACACACACACACACACACACACACCTTGAGAAAACGGGGAGATGAATAGTCTATTAATCCACACATTATTGCTAGATACCAAATCATTTTGGCTACTTGTGTTTATTTGTGAGCTCAAAGATAAGGAAGGGGGCAGTTAGCATCTGCTCTGAGCAGGTTAAACTGCCCCAAGCCACTGTATGAGCAGCAAGCGTTGCCTGCTAACCTTGGAGTAAAGCTCTGTAGTTACCATGTCATAACTATACGATCATACTTGTTATCCACTTACACTTCCATTACATTCATTGTCTATTATTAATTAGCTTAATTACAACAGCTAGAACGAGTCTCATCTCTCTGAAAACTGAAATAACACCTTCTTTTTTTGTGAACAAGGCTTTGACTGAGGGCTTTTCGAATGACATCACACCATGTCTGTTGAATCTGCTGCAAGTTTGAAAAATCTGCTTGATTTTTTTGTTAATCCTGGAGGATCGCTCTGTTACAAAGCACTGACTCCGGAGACGCTTTCCATACGTGTCGTATAAACGTCTCCTTACCGCAAACGCCTTCAAATAAATCTCGTACCACGGCACGTACCCGTCTGCGCCGTTACTACGGAAACGCCACCGTTAAAACCTGTGGTTTAGATCAGTTTCTGAAAATAAGCACGTTTCTGACCAATCGGCTGTGAGCGTCGCTGCGGTATAATAGAATCCGAAGCCCGACGCAAGGCGAGCGTGCTGAATCCGAGCTCTACTAGATCATGCTGCCAAGTCCCTCACGGCTACTGATTCGCCATAATGGCACTGTAGTCATGCAGAGAAAGAGATGGAGAGCGAGTGGGAGAGCGAGGGACATCAGCCGCGATCCGCTGGGAGCACTAGAGAAACGAGCGACGAGAAGAAAGACTGAGTGCACAGGAAGAGAGGGGTAAATTGAGGCTATTTGAGTAGAACCCATTCTGAATTCCCCGAATCCCTTATTCGAGTCACACCACACCAAGCCTACCAACATGTATTCATCAAGCTATCACCTCCGTTTATCACACTGCCGTGTGTGTGTGTGTGTGTGTGTGTGTGTGTTACAGAATGAATATATTACACACAAAACGCACCTAGACACCACTACCATCAACGCTTTTCACTCTGAAGCCTACACCACCTCTTCCATTTCCTCTTTCTTCTTCCACTTGAAGTGTTTGATGGAATCTTACGGTTTTAGTATTACATGCTTGACAAACTCCGTTGTTTCCCCATTTCCGTGGATATCAAAGCAAATGTTTGTAAGCAGGTGGTATACATATATAATAGCCCAGCGACAGATCTCTAGATACCTCACATTGATTTGTAACTTCTTCCTTTACATTTTCATCTGATGAAGTTTAGGCCAAAAGTTATCCATCCATCCTTCCATCCATCCATCCATCCATCCATTTTCTGTAGTGATTATCAAACACAGGGTCAGAGGGAACCAGGAGCCTGTCCCTGACACACTGGATAACGTGCTAACTCATCATAAGGCACAATCACACACACTCACACTCACTCGCACACTACGGACGATTTACAGACAGTGAGCCTGCAGCACGTCTTTGGACTGCGAGATGAAACCGTGAGAACAGGCAAAGGCCACACCAGAGACCGTGGAGACGAGGAATTCTTCATGTTGTACTACTATCAGCTCTGTGGAGTCGCCGCTTGACCAATCAAAACAGAGGAACTGAAATAAGTGTTGTATAAAAGGTAATTACACATAAATGAGTAAATCCGTTCCTTATCTTTGGTGTCAGTTGGTTACCCTGGTCATTAAGGTTAGTGCGTCATGGGACACGACACGACACCACACACACACACACACACACACACACACACACACACACACACACACACACACACACACACAAACACACACGCTTCTAGGAATTGTAACTGTAGCATCTCCGATTCACCAGTACCAAAACATTTTCGGGAGATTTTGCCCAACGTGTTTAATTTCTGAGGTGCGTCACAAACTAGCTGCAAGTTTGAGAACCCTGGCCTTAGTTTTAATAATATTTAACATTTTCAAACTTTATAATCCACTACAGATGTGGCATTATTTGTCATGCCAATAAAACTGAGTTATTCTATTGAGAGATTGTGTGTGTATATACGCGTGCGTGTGCGTGTGTGTGCGTGTGCAGATAAAGGATAAAAGCAAAGTAGATGAGACAGCGAAGGAGGAGACAAGAGGGAGATTTGTCTTTCTGTTCCTCACAGCATTATCCATTCAGTGCAGCAACAAAGACAAAAGAGAAAAATAATTCACTCCATTTACAATAAACTCGCTTGTGATGTCATTCCCATGCTGTCAAATTGCTTTTATTGTTCATTTGTATACCACACACACACACACACACACACACACACACACACACACACTGGTTCATTCGTGGAATTCCTTACATATACATTCTTATCATAGCTGCTAGCTGGACACCCACTCTGTCCCTCGGTCCCTGCGTCACTGGACGTCTGGTCGCACGGAAAAAATGCCACCACGCCCTTAACACGGCAGTCAGTCTCTGTCCTCTGTGCCATCAGAAACCCAGCGAGGTCATTGCGCCCTCTTAAATCCTAGCACATACCCTTTTTCTCCTGAGCACCTGCCTCGCCCACACACCCTCTCCAACTTTCCCCCATTAATGAGGTAAGAGGAGGAGAACAGGAGACGTTCATTTCACTCATTTAAATGAGGGCAGGACCTCATTCCAAATGGTGCTGAGTCACAACGAATAAAATGAAAACATTAGGTGATGTATTTATAGTCATTAACAGTTCAGGCTCACGAGGCAGAATTCTAGCTCGAAGTTCGGGTCATTTTTAATACTTACTGTAGTCATAAAAGCAGCAATTTTAATGGTTAGTTTAAATAACACAGCAAACACCTCCAAAAACAAGTTGATTTATTTATTTATTTGTTTGTTTATTTATTTAGGATGAAACAGATATTGTTTCGATCTTCCTCCAAAAGCTCAGTGTTGTCAATTGTGTTTAAAAATCTGTCTTAGAAAAGAATAAAAAGAATAAAAACTCCAGCTACACCAAAAGTGGCTTGAAACCGAGTCTTATACGAGACACAAATTTGCCTCGAGCGAGACAGCGTGAGTGGCAAAAAGCACATCAGATCCGACATTTGAACATTCTAATTTAGGCTACTTTCATGTGCGAACTGATATCTGATACCGAGCTGATGTGTGAAGTAGCAGAATGAAACTCGGCAGATTTATATAGCAAAACGAACTCTTGTACTTTCACCTTGGAGGGACGTCAAGTGAGATTTGCTTATGAAAAAGTCTAAAAAGTGAAAAAGTCTACACACCCCATATTAAACTGGCAGGTTTTTGTGATGGAAACAAGATGAAAAACCCAGATAAATCGGGTCAGTCGTGTCAGTCATGTTTCCGCCCTCTATGTCAAATTACAGCATGTGCAAATTACATGAAAAGCGATCAGAATCTTTTTAGGGAATAAAATAGAGAAAAAAACACACACACACACACACACACACACACACACACACACACACACACACACACACACACACACACACACACACACACACACACACACAAAAGTACCTAGCTGTACAGTATAAGTATGTAGGGAAGACCAGGGACAGTTGTAACACTTTTTGCGATTTTTAGCAATACATCAAAAACCATTTTTACTAGAATAACCAATTTGTTATATTATAAATAAACAGTTCAATGTATTTAAGTGGTTTTATGAAATATGTACAGGTTGCAAAACTGATTTTAATACAGTCTCTCCACTGTTACACCCGTCCCAGTGTACAGGGATTGTTGTGATGCATGTCATCTCATGTGAGCTAGCTTGACTGCTAGTTTGCCACATGTTATCATGAGTTTGGTGTAGATAGTTCAAAAGCTTGCCAAGTTATAAACCTCCAAAGTTTATAATGGGAGTCTATGGGAAAAAAAGCCAATTTGAGACCCGGTACCGGAAGTACCGGTACTCGGATCGCTTAGAAAAGTAAGAGCAACAAACTTCAGACCAGCGTCTACAACATAGCCAAATTTGGTGCATGTGGCTCGAAAGCCCTAGGAGGAGTTACTCTTGATATATTTTTGTCTCTAAGCTTAAATAGGAAAACAGAATGTTGGCTTCTACAAAGCCAACATAATAAAGTACACGTCAGATACAAAATGTAACTCTGAGCAGCAGCACTGGTAAGCTTTTGTCTTGTCCTTTGTAGGCACTTCCTGTTCTTGGTGATGCCACCGTGATGCTCCATTTTCTCCATTTCTTGATGGGCTTTGATGATGGTACATCTAATGTTTCAGAAGTTCTTTTATGCCCCAGATCAATACCTTTCATGACACCATGCAAGCTTTGTAAGCTCTTTGTGGACCATGGCTTCTGCTGTCAGATGAAAACAAGAAGATCTTTCGAAAATCCTACAGAAACAGCTGATCTTTATTTGGAGATAATTCAGAAGAATTGTACTTGTCAGCTGTATGATCGTTTCTTTTCGAACACGAGCTTGAACAGGATTCATCCATCAAGATATTTATATAACTTTTTTTATGATTGCCATTTTTCCTTAAAATGTTTCTGATTCTTTTTCACTTCATTTCTATACACTGTAATTTTACCCTAAGGTGGAAAGGTTCTGACATGATTGTGTTTTGTTTTTGTTTGTTTGTTTGTTTGTTTTTACATTAAAACCATTTTAACTGGGGTGTGTAGACATTTAATATCCTTAACAGATAACTATTTTGATGGAGCATGCCTATTGACCTCAAGGTAAGGTAAGTAGATGACAAGCATTATTATTTCTATTGTATACAGTAATACCTCGAGATACGAGTTTAATTCGTTCTGTGACTTTGCTCGTATCTCAAAGCAATTTTCCCCATTTAAATTAAGTGAAATCCCATTAATCCGTTCCAGCTCGCAAAATTCCACTCCAGTTGTTTTGTTTATGTTTTGAATATGAAAAATGTACAGTACCTGTATTTATAAATGACAAATATTGTATAAAAACATACAGTAATTAAAAGAGAATTTAAAAAAATAAACTGGTTTTACTATAAAGTGGATTATTTACCTCGGAGATCAGACGACTTGAGCTAACGGAAGATGCGCACGGAGGTTGAGGGAGGAGTAAACAGGCGGAGGAGTTAGGAGGAATTTTGTCTCGTACGTACACTTTCACTTTCGTTCACTTAATCACTACTGTACACTCTTAATGCTACTTTACACTTAAATGGAACTTAATTAAACTTCACTCAAATGAATGAACTTAACTGAAATTCTCTTAACGTAACTGAACTTAATTGCTACATTCATTTTGCTTAATTTTCTTCATCGCTTTTCTCTTCAATTGTTTTTGCCTTTTTTTGGCACTCTTTCCTCACTAATATTTGCCGGTTGTTTTAATAAAAACCTGTTCAAGGAGGTTTGTTTCTTCTTCCCTTTTATTTGCTCCCGGATGTTCGTATCTCACACGTGGTTGTTGGGGATCTGTGTTTCGGTGGCGTCGGCTCGGATGCTCGTATCTCAAAAATTTGTTCGTATCTCAAGGCAAAAATTTGGTCGAATCACAGCTCGTATCTCAAAAAACTTGTATCTCGAGGTGTCACGGTATTACTTACATAGAAATGCCAGAACGCAGGACCCGAGTATTGAAGTAAGCCATTTCTGTATCTACTTGAAACCTCAGGTTTTGATAGCTTCAGCGTAGCTTTCTTTCATTTTGCAGTGTAGCTAGCTGGGAGATTGTAGTCTAGCTACAGTAGGTACTTTATCTCGACACATGGAAAGTTACACTTGCACATCAGCTTCCTCAACACTGATCACCAACTGTTATATTAGAAACAAACTTGTATGAATGTACAGTTATTTCCTAGTTAAAAAAAAAAAACTCTTTCAAAAAAATTGTTCATTTTCAGTTATCTAAAATATCGACATTTTTAATTCTATCCCTATAACATGTAGAAGAAACGTTAGTTTGGAAAAAGAGACGAACGAAATAAAGTATCTGTTCTTTTTTCCCCCCTGATGTGTGATAACGTTTTTATGACAATAAACTTCATTTTCACAAGAGACACAAAGATTTAAAATGATCCGTATCACTGGCAATCTGTGTTGTTAAGCGGCTCTAAGTGAACGACTGGCCCGTCTAATTTAATAATGCCATTTAATACTTTCCGGTTTGCGGCTCAGAAACATTGACAGAAATGGCATGAAAAGGACATCAAACGAAAGCAAACTGACAGTAATTCCTTGTTATAATTGCTTCCAACTTTGAAATCCTATCAATATTTTTTCTCTAATTCACTCTAAGAGGCTCTATAAGCAGAGCTAATGGTGTAGAAGCATACAGACTGGTTACCAATACAAGGACAATCCAGAGTGAAGTGTGTTAACCGGGTTGTTATTTGGCCACCAACACAGCTTCAATCTCCACTGGCACAGATTCTACAAGTCTCTGGAAGTCTATTGGTGATTCTTCCAAACACTATTGTCTCAATTGGTGTTTTGCCTGAATGGCGCTTGAAGAGTGTTGTCCTCTATGTCGCACCAAAATCTTTCTTCTACGGTGTTCTCCATCCTCAGTAAACTGTTGTTTGCTGTGAGCGTTTATTCCCTGTTGAATGTAGGTGAAGTCATCCTATATAGATTTATGGGATTTTTATATAACAGTATATCTATGTTTTCTGGAGTACGTCTCTAGAACAGGGGTCTCAAATTCACAGTGGGACAAAATATAAAACTGAGAGAAAGTCACGTAGCCAAACTGAATATTTATTGAAAAATGAACTGCAACTGATATGTAATGTTCAACCTTTTTTCATAAGGAAACAAACTTTTTAGTTTTGCTTAAACACAGGATTTGGAACAACCAGAGCTTGATATTACAAACACATAAGAAATTACATTTGAAATAAAAGACACATCAGTGGTGTTCATTTCGCAAACTTTGACTATACACTTTTTGACAAACTCTCCCTTGTTAAAGGGCAGATTTTGCAGTCTCTGTTGCCACAATAAAGCTTTACAGCCTTTATAGCAGCTTCACTTTTTGATTTTGCTTTCATGAACATAGTCTGCCGGGAAACCAGACTTTTTTTCATCTCCTCCGCCTTCTGGAGCTTCTGCTTTATGTCTAGGTCCTTATACTTCTCATAATGTTTCGTTTCATAGTGTCTTATGTCATATTCTTCCGTTACAGACACGTTAGATCCGTTAGCACACAAGACAAAGGTCTGTCCTTTATATTCGTGAACAGATAATCTGCCTCCGTCCTGTCTTGAAAGCTCCTATTGTCCATCTTTCCTTTGGCTATTTTTGTGGAGGGTGGAATTAACTTGCCCGATGTGTCTGTAGCATGGTCGTTAACGACTGTCAACAGAGAATGAGGTGCGCTTGCTGTTCGTGACTTCGCGTCAATACAGTGGCAAGGCATTCTGGGATTTGTAGTATTTGCTCCGCTAATTTTGCTCCGCAGGATTGAGGTCTGGCTTCTGACTGCAGAATGCGTAGAATCTCAACAGTTTCAATTCTCTTGCAGACGGGAACAGATTATTTTCCAGTTTACATTTGGTTCCATCAATCTTACCTTCAAGCCTGATGAAAAGCATTCCCAATACAAACTGCTACTGTACTACCACCACCATGCTTCACAGTAAGGACCGATAATCAGTCTTGGTTTTCCGTTAACAGCAGGACCAGAGACCAGAAAAGCTATTTCCACATGTTTTGTGTTCTATAATGCCTTGGTTTGTGGCATGTACAGTGTAGTAAACTCTTTTTCTGTGAACAGTTTCTGTCCAGCTTTATTCAAACACTGTCAGACATCGTAGAGAGTGTTGGCGAACAGCCACGGTTTCTCACTTAGATTGAGGTCTGGGATTTGACCGGACCATTCTCACACATTTTTATTTTAAACCTCTCTAGTGTAACTTTGGCAGTATGTATAAACTGAACACACTCAGTCTCAACAGTCTCAGAGTGAAACAGGTTCTCTTCTATGATTATTCTACATTTGGTTTCTTCCATCTTGCCTTCAAGCCATGAACCGCATTCCCACCACACAATGCTACTGTACCACCACCATGTCACTTTATGGTGTGCTATGGTACAGTATGGATGGTGTTTTTAGGCTGATAAGAAGGGTTGCTTTTCCATTAATAGCAGGATAATTTCTTCTATTAATTTTACAGGATTTAGTCTTCTATAAAGCCCTGGTTTGTGGAGTGTCTTGTGGAGTAGTTCTGTCATAGTTCTGTGCCCTTGAGCAAGGCACCGAATCCCCCCCAACATCTCCCCGGGAGCCACAGCATAAATGGCTGCCCACTGCTCCGGGTGTGTGTTCACGTTGTGTGTGTGTTCACTGCTGTGTGTGTGCACTTTGGATGGGTTAAATGCAAAGAACGAATTCTGAGTATGGGTCACCGCACTTAGCCGTCCGTCACGTCACTATTCACTATTCACTATAGTTGACATGCTTTCGAGTTAACCTTGACCTCTTACTATAGCTGTGTCTAAGTAATGACCTGATCACTGAATTTTGGTCAACAGACTCCTCAGTAGTGACATTTCCTAATTCAATTAACATATAAAAATAATAAACATTCCCTGATTCTAGTATTATACCTATTTTTGGGAAAAAGTATTTTCAGGTATTTAATACAGCCTGGGCTGTTAAAAAGGAAGTGCGACAGAATCGAGCAGGACGGCTTATCCTACAGGTACAGTAGTTAACTTGTTAATGTGCTTAACCAAACGAAGGGCAACTGTATCTTTGCATCTAGTCTAAAGGCTAAGAAAGAGTACACTGGGTCAAATTCTAAGTGGAGACGGAAAAGAAAGACAGGAGACCGTAGGCCATGCACAAAGGAAATGATTAGTGTTTAGCAGCAGCTGATTCATGACATGTACTACCTGTAATCTGCTCTCAGTTGTTTTTCAGCACACTGTAGGTCAGAGACTGAGAGTGTGTGTGTGTATGTGTGTGTGTGTGTGTGTGTGTTGTTGTCATAAGGACACACACCATCCAAGCCCATCTTTCTACAGTAGATGTGCTTTTGCTTCAGGAAAAAAAGTGTCACGACATCTAATAGCCGAGTTTGGGCTTTGTGAGCTGGAGGGATCTACAGGCAGTGACAGCAAGTTACAGGTTTTACCAAATTGTGAGTGTGTGTGTGTGTGTGTGTTTGTGTGCTGAGAGCGCACACATAGCATCGGGGCAGGAGGGAGCAGTAGGACGTTCATCTCTGAGGCAGCTATGTGCCCGCACCTCAATCTGGAGCGAGAACATCTCTCGCTGTGAGCAATCTGTAGTCTTTCTCTCTCTCACTCTCTCTCACAAACACACACACATACACACACACTTTATCGCTCGCTAACTCAGAAATGCACTACTATCTTACACACACACACACACACACACACACACACACACACACACGATTCCTCCCTTGGTGGTGGTTTGTAAAACGCAGCCCTCTGCTAGCCTCTTTTCCACTTCACAAATTCTCCCTGCATGAAGATTACTCACACTCATTTTTCCTTCTCTTTCTCGTTCGTTCCTCCCTTTTTTCCACATTTCTTCTATTTGTACAGAACAGCTTCTGCTCTCTTTTCAATCTGAATAAATCGCCTTCTCTCTTTTTGACTCGCTCTTTCAGCTTTCCCCATTCACCCCGATGAACATCTTGCGTATTTCTTTCTCTTGTTATCTTAGAATGTCCTCATTAAAAGGATGGAGGGATGCTAAAATGATACAGGGGAAATGGAGCACAGGGGAGGAGAAGGGCTGAATCATTTGCAGCAAATGTCTATATGTCCTATCTATCAGGGTATCCACCTCATTTCCCTCTGTTTTAATTGGCATGTTTCTATCTAGAGTAAAAGTTCTGCAATTTGTACACGAACTTCTAAAAAAAAAGTGCCCTTGTTTTAAGTAAAGTTACACAATAGACAATCAAGAGCACAACAAGGAAACAACAGCTAATGTTCTCGTCTGCCCCAAAACTGCACCCTATATGGTTATGACCTCGGTATTGCACTGTACTCAAGTAAATAACTTAACTAACTATTTAAAATTAGCCTCTAACATTATCTGTGTCTGAAAAGCCCTTGGGGGGCACGGTGGCTTAGTGGTTAGCACGTTCGCCTAAAACCTCTAGGGTTGGGGTTCGATTCCCGCCTCGGCCTTGTGTGTGTGGAGTTTGCATGTTCTCCCCGTGCCTCAGGGGTTTCCTCCGGGTACTCCGGTTTCCTCCCCCGGTCCAAAGACATGCATGGTAGGTTGATTGGGATCTCTGGAAAATTGTCCGTAGTGTGTGATTGTGTGAGTGAATGAAAGAGTGTGTGGGTGTATCCTGCATTGATGCCGAGATAGGCACAGGCTCCTCGTGACCCGAGGTAGTTCGGATAAGCGGTAGAAAATAAGTGAATGAATGAAAAGCCCTTCTACACTGCTGTACAACAGACGAAAAGCATCATGTACTTCTGGATTCTCAGTATTCATAAAACAGTAGGTGAGGAAGACCTGGATGACCTGTTCAGTCTCTCAGATCCTGCAGTATGGAAACTTTGG
>NC_062520.1:26685677-26715677 GCF_022655615.1 Tachysurus fulvidraco
ACCTACAGCCTAACCTGTTTACAGCACCGACGCATTGTAGGACTGGTGGATGCCAACCGATGTAAAGACGAAGACGCCACACTGTGGGTGTGTTTCCGTTTAATCAAGTATGTGCGTGAGTAATGGTGAGTCAAGGCGAGTTTCTCAAAGTGGAAATATGCTCATTATTTCACTTTATACAGTATATGTCTTTAGAATAAAGACAAAAAGCTTTTAGTCAAATGTAAGCTGTGTCTTTCTGGTTCGAAGGTCCTATCTACTGCGATAAACAGCAACTCCAATCTGGAGGTACACGCAAGCTAGACGAAGCTAGACGCTAACCCGGTGTCGGTGGACACACTCGAACTGAGTCAAGCCCCTCCAGCCAAACACCAGCGACTAGATTTTAACCGGACAGTTAGCCAGGGACAGGTCAAAAAACAGTTTTTTGTTTGTATAGGCCGGGCATCAAATGTTCTTTTGCCTAAGGTTCCTGTGTTATTAATGTAGTTAATGTTTAAAAAAGGGGCAGCTCAAAAGTTTCTTTTGTTTCATTTTTTCTTAAAGATTAAAAGCACTTTTATTTTATTCAGAAGATTCTGAATGTTTTACATTACTTGAAATATAGGCCCTAAGTTCAGGCTGCTCAAAGCAAAGTGTGTTCGCATTTTTTATTTATTTTATTCAGAAGAAATTCTGTTGTCTGTTACTTGACATGTAGTAAAGACAAGTACAGGATTGTTTTCCATTCAAGTGCCGTACAAGTTCAGACTGTGAAAACACTTGTAATTTAACAATAAATGATATAGAAATGTAAATTCTATTGATCTGTCTATCTGCCTATCTATCTGGCTATCTGCCTATCTATCTATCTGCCTATCTATCTATCTATCTATCTATCTATCTATCTATCTATCTATCTATCTATCTATCTATCTATCTATCTATCTATCTATCTATCTATCTATCTATCTATCTATCTATCTATCTATCTATCTATTGATCTGTCTATATGCCTATCTATCTATCTATCTATCTATCTATCTATCTATCTATCTATCTATCTATCTATCTATCTATCTATCTATCTATCTATCTATCTATCACATAAAGGCTACATCCAGCATGTATATACACAATGTACCATATATTTCGATGTTAATTCAGATATAAGCAGTCTGTCCTTCATACTGAAAGAGGGAAGTTTATAGGAGACCGGAGCTGGATGTTCTACACAACAACACTGGGAATAGAGATGTAAAGGCTGAGAGTGAAACTTCACAGCAAGATGATCACAGGCAAGAACCTCAAGACGTTCTGCCGTTCCGAGAAAAGAACCGAAAAACCCATTTACAAAGAGTTAAGGAAAAAAAAGAAGCTTCTAATGAAAATCTAATGGTAAATCTCAAATGTGGAAATAAAAGTACGTCGCATGTCGAGGAAAAGCTTGCATGCTTACATAAATGCTTCAGTCAGATATATTAGTAAATTAAAACTCTGCACATCCTTCTTTCAGACCGAGAAGTATCTTTTTATTCCAGCAGGGAGACTTTGTAGTTCCTCATAATGATCATACCATTAGGGTTGACCCTTAGAGCACTTTTTGTAGGAATAAATGGATTACACGTACACATTGAAAAGCACCGTGTGCACTTCCCGATCTGTTAAGACTGCCATGGTGTGTTTCTTCTGAACAGTGCACGTGATGAACACACACAGCTATTAGCCCAACTCAGTAATGTGTACTTTGTATAAAAAGTGTGTACTCTCTTTTGAACAGTGAAATATTGAGAAAGTAATCCACCTTATGGTTAGCACACTATCCTGGCACCTCTGGGGTCGAGGGTTTGTTTCCTGTATCTGCCATGCATGTTTTTCTCAGAGTGCTTTTTCCAAGGTACTCCAGTTTCCTTTCCTCATTCCAAAGACGTGTGTTGTAGGCTGTCTCTAATGTAAGTGTCTCTAATGTCTCTATTGGAGAGTAACCCCTCAGTTAGATCAAATATGTTGCTCTGGATAAGGGTGTCTACCAAATTGTAAATGTAATGATTAAATAATCCTGCTTCTGTATTCTACGTGTGCTAACGATGTGTTATGAATGAAACAGGTTGTATAATTACCCCGGACATCACCAAATATAAAGGGTGTGATCAGATATAATCACTTGAGATGACGGTCACACATTTGCTGCATGAAGCTATAGTCTGGGCTAGAAAGAAATCAACCGTTACGTCATACATGCTATTTTACTAATGACCATCGGGGGCACTATTCAGCTCAATTAAATTTTATTTCTATAGCACATTTAAAGGTGGGGTCTCCGTTGTTTGAAAGCCAATGTTGACATTTGAAATCACCAAAACAAACACGCCCCTAACCCAAATGGGTCCCACCCCTGTTTTGATAGCTACACCCCACACATACAAGTATAACCCAAGTATAACCCAGACAAGTATTATGGCGGAACCTGTTGGGGCAGCTGACCGAGGGTGTATTTTTATCAATAAATGAACTCAATGAGTAATACTATAATAATACATGTGTTGTACCGTGAAAGGTTTATCTCCGTTTCACGCGGAAGACGTTCAGGTCTCTCCAGTGCTGGAAAGCTGTTCCTATATTAACACGTCCTACTTCTTGCCTTATCATAAGCCTTTCTTCGCTTTCTTTCTTTGTTTTTATCCTCCATGTTAAAACCACTTTCTGCTAATGTCACACATGCACACTGAACACTCTCTCCGCACATATCGACAAGACCCGCCCCTTTCTGCTCATTGGCTACACGTTTGTTTTGTTTTTGCTTTGTTTGGTGGCCCAACACAGTTTTCTGAAGCATTTCTCAAACCTTTAACAATGAACACTGTCACATAGCAGCTTTACAGGAATATAAAAAGTCAGGATATGAATTATCCAGATCGTATGTATCCCTACTGAACAAGCCAGAGGCGATGGTGGTGGGGAAAACTCCTTAGGATGATGTGAGGAGGAAGAAACCTTAAAAGACTCAAAAGTGAACTCATCCTTTTACTTACAGTGTGATTTGAAACAGTGTGATTTTGATACACAGTCTGTATTACATGCAATTATGTAACCAGGGAATTTATTCTAGGTTTAACATGAAGCCTGTCTTGTTTGGAGACTTTTAATCCTTGCTCTACATAAGAATTGATCATTTGACATACAGGTCAAATTTTTTTTTTCTTTTTTGAAAGAGGGTAAGGGTTAAACCTTGCTAGCACATTTCTACCAGTACCAGTGAATCTACGAGTTTCACATGTCTAGATTTAACCGTTAACTATAACATCATAAAAACAACACGGTCATGTTTGTCTCAGTCTCCAGTTAGTAACCCAAATGTGCTTTTAAATTTCAATTCTTCTAAAGAGAACTGATCGAGCTGAACATCTGCCCTTAGACTTCAGTTCTCAGTAATGTGTCAGGCAAACATCTATCCTTAATTCTTCTCTCTTGCTCAGAATCCTTTCCCGTGCCATCAAATGAAGTCTGCTACAATGAAGAGGCTGGGGATCAGGTAGAAAAAGGATAAAGAATTCTGTTAAACCTGGGAGGAAAAAAATGAGAGTGACTAAGTGGGGAAAGATGGGCAGAAAGCTGGCGAGAAAAATGGGAGTCAGATGGGAAACAATTGTGATTAATTTAGTGATTGATTGAAGGTCAGAGACTCCCCTCAGGAGAAATATTTCTCATCACCCCTCACCTCTTCACACTCTCTTCAATTTCATTCATCTCCTCGCCTATCTGTAATACTCTCTGTAATTCCTTCTGATTCGCGCAACGTCCATCACACTTTTCTCGGGCCTTCTCATCTATTTCACTGCTCTCTCTCTCTCTCTCTCTCTCTCTCTCTCTCTCTCTTTCTCTTTCTCTCTCTTATTGGGAACAGTTACAGAATAAAATAAAATTATTTAAAAAATAAATGATTAATTTAAAAATTACTACTACTCAGAATAAAAATAAATAAATAAATAAATAAATAATAATACAGTCAAAAAGAAAGAAACACTAGTGAATAAATTTATAAAAGTATACCAAATAAAAAAGTGTGTATGAGTGTGTGTGTGTGTGTGTGTGTGTGTGTGTGTGTGTGTGTGTGTGTGTGTGTGTGTGTGTGTGAGACAGTGATGTCTGTATTGCTCCTTAAAAACCCCCCACAACGTTAGCTGAACGCTTACTGAAGGACATGACTTACATGACAAAGTATCTCTCTTTGTCACTGTCAGAGCGACGCTCTTTTCTGCACCCTGAGGAAAAATCAACAAAACACCCACTTTGACACTCCAACTTCCAACTTTCTGTCAAATTCCAGTAACTCGCTTTACTCTCTCTCTCTGCGTTGTTCACATTCCTCCTTCCTTCTCATCCTTCTCTCTTCTTGCTGTTCTCATAAAACACTCATGTATACAAGCAGCATCACATCACAGGAGACACCATAAACAGAATAAAACAGACATAGTACTGTATTAAAGACGAATGATCAGTGATGACATGGCGGCATGTCGTGCCATTATGCTGATTAATGTCCTTGACGAAACATCTGGACATTTCTCTTATACTGCAGTCAATTGACATCAATTAAATTTAATTTTATAGTAAAATTATTCGACATTTACGGCATTTAGCAGACACCCTTATCCAGAGTGACTTACATTTTACTTCAATTTATACAGCTGAGCAATTGAGGGTTAAGGGCCTTGCTCAGGGGCCCAGCAGTGGTAGCTTGGTGTCGAACTCATGACCATCCGATCGGTAGTCCAACACCTTAACCACTAGGCTACCACATCCCCACATTCTATTTACTTACACACTCTTGAGGAATGTTTTTTTTTCTCTTACGAATTTAATAAGACACAAAATGCAGCTTGTCTTGTTATCGTGCAACCTCAAAAAAAAAAAAAAGCCATCTTCCATGTTGGAAAATCTGAAATTTTTATCCCTGTATGTTCTAAAGTGCTGACACTCCATCCATAAATGTTAGCTAAACTGCTTGAAGGATAGGACGGTGATCCAACTGACATTTATTGGACAAACCTTCATTTTGTTCACAAGTGTTTTGTCATTTTTCTTAGCTTTTCAATTACACAATGTGCAAATTCACTACATTCCACTCTCTACACACTATCTAGATCCCAAAAGTCTCAAAGTGAAGACCAACTGCACCAGAAAATACCTCAGATCATACCTGAGAAGTTGATCACCTTAGGAACAAACATCGCAATAGTTTATCCCATATCCAATATCATTTCCTTTACATTTGGCCATCATTTTTCTACAACTGAGCAATAAGGGTTAAGGGCCTTGCTCGGGGGCCAAGCAGTGGCAGCTTGGTTGACCTGGGATTCAAACTCACAACCCCATGATCAGTAATCCAGTGCCTTAAACACTAGGCTACCACCTAGAACATTAATGTTAGCCCATTATTTCAATGGACAATAACAAGTGTTAGATTTTAATGAGCTAGCATGAACAGACCAGATGTGTCAGCAGATATAGTACGATAAAATGACAACGTCCTAATCGTTAGGTTTTAGCCGTGTATACAAACAGATCATCTGATTTAAATTGAAATTTTATTCGTCACATACACGAGCGTACACAGAAAGACGTAGTAAAATGCTTTGTACAACTGTCTAAAATAAAATACAATAAAATAAAATAAAATAAAGACAATTAACACTTAGGAAAAAGAATAAAAATAAGACTTATATGGGGCATATAAGGGAAAATGTGGTGAAAAATTAATAGAAAAATAAATATAAGAAAATATATCGGAAATTTACATTTATGCTATTTGATACAACTGAGTGTTAAGGGCCTTGTTTAAGGGCCCAGCAGTGGTGACTTAGCAGACCTAGGATTCAACCTTCGACTTCAACCTTTAGCTCAGTAGTCCAAAGCTACCACTTCCCTATCACATACGACTATAGGATGTTATATTACATTTTTTAATTCAATTTATTTGTATAGCGCTTTTAACATTGTCTAAAAGCAGCTTTACAGAAGCATAAATACAGAATAAAAATATCAAAATTAAGTTATTATTTGTTTCTAACGTCTTTCCCAATCGAACAAGCCCGAGGCAACGGCGGCAAAGAAAAACTCCCTGAGATGCTATGAGGAAGAAACCTCAAGAGGAACCGGACTCAGAAAAGAACCCCATAATCATTAGTGAAATAATGGAAATGGAAATAACGTCCTTTCTACGACAGTCTGTGGAACTGTGGAACCAACATCTTATTGATAAAGTGCATCTATTACAAATGTGCATGTAGTGCAAATTGTAGTATAATTACGCATTACATTGTTTAAATTGTCCGTGTTTAATAAGGCATTAAATGACTGATGTTGTTAGGGCTAATATACTGTACTAACCCAGCTACCAGGAGAAGCACAGGGCTACCAGATTCCATCCATTTCCTGTAGCGCTCATCTTACACAGAGCCGCAGGGAAGCTGGAGGAATCGGGACACAGTGCAGAGAACAGCCTGGATGTGGTGCCAACTCATCACACAGCACAAACACACACACACACACACACACACACACACACACACACACACACACACACACACACACACACACACACACACACACACACACACAACCCCAGACACTAGACCACTGACTGGAAAGTCAGAAGTAGCCAAGCCACTTCTGGGGACGTCCATTAACCATTTACTGCTCGGTTGAGATATACTGTATGTAAGTCACTCTGGTTTTTAACATAAATGAATCTGGAGAATCCTGAGGAAACCCTGCAGTCTAGCTCAGGGGACTCGGAGCACAAGACAAGGGACAACCTGGACTAGGTGCTGGTACACGCAATACAGACAATTTAGCAAAGCCAAACAACGCCACAGCTACTGTGTATGTCTTTAGACTGGGGGAGGAAACTGATTTACCCTGATGAAACCCCTGAGAGAGAAAATGCAACCTTCACACACAGGACAAAAGACAGGAATCGAACCCCAGACCCAGGACCTCAGTGTAATATGTAAAATAGAAATAATCAAAGAAAAAATGTCACTGCAATGGAATTATACTAATCCAAAGTAGCACCGTATCGTGGCGTTTTAAAGCACATCGGCAGGCAACTCAACCCTGTTAGAGGCGAGTGTGTAATAAGCTCAGCAAGCAGTTTGCCTGATGATAATCATCAGCTTGCATTATCTTAATCCAAGCAGCTCGAGAGCAATAAATAAATAAATAAATTAATGAATGAATAAAGCCCATTTTGCACACCGCTCACGATTCGACGGCTCGCCTCCGTTTGACACGGAAAACTCACATAGGATCTGCCTCAAAACCACTACCTTAATTCATGTAGGCTTATTTTTTGCCTCACATTTCTTACATTTCAACACCAAAGTCAAGTTTGTGTCCTTAAGGGCCGCCGTACCGATTCCTACACACACACACACACACACACACACACACACACACACACAGAGATTCAACTCATCAGATAATTAGCAAGGTCACAGCAGCTGCTAAGGTTATTACTGTTTATTCATGAGCTAAATTTTTTTAAGAGCTGAAAAAGAATAAGTAATAAGGGCAAGCGTGAGGACTCGGGGTTCTGCACTCGGGACCTGGTGAAGTGTGTTGTACTGGCTTTGTCTTGCACTTTAAGTGAAAAGGTTAATTTTACTCTTTAACCCTTAAGTTATGTGTTGTCTTACTGTATGTAGCTCTGTGTGTTTATGTAGCACCAGTTTCCTGGAGGAACCTTGTTTCATTTCATTATGAACTGCAAATGACAATAAAGTACAGGTCTTCACGGGTCCACTCAGATCCGAAAACCCGAGGTCCGAGGGTTCGGGTCTAAAGTTTCACGTGTGCCTCGGACACGGGTCGGGTATAATAATAGTGGCATCGGGTCTCGGGTAATTTAAAATGAATGTGTTTTTACCGAACGGACCCGAGAAGACCCGAACTACTGTATCTCGCGTGTGTGCATCGACTCGAGTCCTTTTTCAACCTCTCCTCTGTTTGCCAAGACCGCTTGCGACATGTGGCTGGTGACATGTGGCTGGCGATAAGCTAATTTTCGTTGAATCAGACCTGTCAATCAATTCTGAATCCACTCTGTAGCGGTTACTTTAGTGTAGAGTTACGCAACATTCAGGTCCATTCGGGTTAAAAAAATTGCCGTCGGGTCGGGTCGGACTCGGGTCTAATTTTTTCGGGTTTGTCTCATTCGGGTCTTTCTTAAAAAAAAAAATTATGCACGTCGGGTTCGGGTAAAAAGTGATTGGGGTCACTTCGGTTCTGGTACATTTCTTTAGACCCGAGAAGACCTCTACAATAAAGGTCTAATTGGGAAAGCTTATTGTCTCTATGTATAGAGGCTTTTGCTGTGTGTTTAGCTTCAATGTCTCAAGCACTTTCCACAGCAAGGACATCTCTCGATCTTTTTTTATTTTATTTTTAGATTTATTCCTGACATGCTTGTACGCTCAATCTGGCACAATCCTTGTACACACTTGTTGTTCGGTCCCCTACACGTCGCTGCCACATTTCCCTCGACCCTCTATCATTGTCTTCTCATCCAGCAGGATGTGCTCTCTAGTTTGTCTTCACCGTCTGCTGCTTTCTCTCTTCTCTTCCTCGGTGTCTGTTTCTCCTCCATCCCATGCCATCCCTCCATCCCCTAGGACGCAATTACACTCTCCCCCTGGATAGCGACTAATTACTCTGGCTTTTAAAAAAAAAAATGCCATGAATGAATAAATATGAGTGGGGGGTGTGGGGAGGGTGGAGTGCAGATTAATAAATGCTAATCCCTGGCGCAGTCCTCTGACTTGAGGACAGAATGAGCAACAGAACCTCTCTCTCTCTCTCTCTCTCTTTCTCTCACACATACTGTACAGAATTCCACTACATTTCTACGCCTATGCAGGACAAACAGCCTCTCTTTCTCTTTCCGTTACTCTCTCTCTCTCTCTTTCCCTTTCCGTTACTCTCTCCATCTCTCCGTTACTCTCACTCTCTCTGACTCTCTTTCCGTTACTCTCACTCTCTCTCTCTCTCCAATACACTCTTTTCATTACTCTTACTCTCTCTTCATTTCTCTCTCTTTCCCTCTCTTGCTTCGTTATTCTTTCTCTCTCTCTCTCTCTCTCTCTCTCTCTCTCTCTCTCTCTCTCTCCCTCTCTCGCTTCTTTATTCTCTCTCTCTTTGTTGTTCTTGCTTTCTTCGTTGTTCTCTCTCTCTCTCTCTCTCTCTCTCTCTCTCTCTCTCTCTCGTTATTCTCTCTCTCTTCGTTGTTTTGTCACTTCATTGTTCTCTCTCTCTCTTTGTTGTTCTCTCTCTTTCTCTCTCTCTCATTATTTTCTCTCTCTTCGTTATTCTCTCTGTCTGTTGTTTTCTCTCTTCATTGTTCTCTCTCTCTCCGTTGTTCTCTCGCTCTTCGTTGCTCTCTCTCTCTCTTCGTTGCTCTCTCTCTCTTTGTTGTTCTCTCTCTCTCTCTCTTTGTTGTTCTCTCTCTCTCTCTCTCTCTCTCTCTCTCTCTCTCTCTCTCTCTCTCTCTCTCTCTCTCTCTCTCACTCACTCTCCCCCCCACCCCAGGGGGGCAACATGGCACTTAAACAGGGGGCACATAGGGAAAAGCATCTGTTGTGAGATCATATGCTCTGTAAACGAGGCTCCCGTTAATAAATGACAGGATAAGAAAATGCAGGGAGTTAAACGCCATCCGTGGCTCCATTGCAGCAGCGCGCTGTGTAAAAGCAGCGTGATCATAATTGAAGCCGTGTGCGTTCTTGTTAGCTACAGGTCTGCCTAGTTTAGCGTTTGCAGTCATAACGAAAAAGGCTGAAGAAGCTGTGAGTGAAACTACTGAGTGATTGCTTACGTATATTGATGTGAGGAGGAAAAGTGAACATCTATCCAAACCTCAGCACTGAAATTATTCACGAGGAGCGATAACATTACATCACAAAGCTCTCAGCCAGTAAAATGCGCTTGAAATCATGTCACCGTTTTTAACGGCTATAAAATGGTTCGTATAAAATCAACGCTGAAATTTGATTGAATCAACATAAAGTCTTTAAAAAACGTACAAAATAAATGTCATTTAAATAAAATAATAATAGTATTAAATACAATGCAGTAATCATTATTTGTTAACAAATTATTATAAAATTTAATTATTTTAATTACTTGGTTATTGTATAATAATAATAATAATAATAATAATAATAATAATAATCATAATAATAATAATAATTAGGTCTTATATAACATATAACACAAATACCTAGAATTAAATAATAGAATTAAATGATAAATCAACATCATTAAGCCGTTGTTTTCCGTTCCATCCGGTTAGAGTCCATGATCTAAGCCCAGACAGACCAAAGTGGTGAGATAATCTCCCAAGATTACACCTACAAGAGCATATGGCCGAGAGATCCCATGATATACTACAATTGTATTCTGTAGGTAAATAAAGTCAATATTTGAACAGCAAGGTATTATTTCATTTCTATGATAAAAAAAGCATTGTGACTAATACACGTGTCAATGCCTGGTTCAACCACAGTGCGCTAAATGTAATGGAGATCAGGGTGGACACAAGGGAAGGGATTTACTGTGGTATGAAATGAAAAGAACCACAAACACACAAATATGTACAAAAGAACCCAATCAAGTGAAAAACATGGAGCTTAATCCGGGAGACTAATGAGACAATACTGAACAGGTGAGCATAACCATAACAGAAGGGGGGAAATGGCACAAACAACAGAAGAAGAAGTTGCATAAGGGTGGATAAGGGTGCCCTCTGGTGGTCAGGTCGTTGTGGTTGTGGTGCTAGTTAATGTTGCGTTAAGTCTCGCATAACCAGACCTTCAGACTGAAGACAGTAGCTCTGAACTCCATAGCGGCTT
Source organism: Tachysurus fulvidraco (assembly GCF_022655615.1). Taxonomy (NCBI): domain Eukaryota; kingdom Metazoa; phylum Chordata; class Actinopteri; order Siluriformes; family Bagridae; genus Tachysurus; species Tachysurus fulvidraco. The sequence goes on from NC_062520.1 coordinate 26,696,567, forward strand.
TATGGCCAAGGACCGGCCAAGATCAACCAAACACAGTTGATGTGCCAACAAAAACAGAAACCGTAGCTCGTTCATCTAAGATTTTTTTGCAAATGAACAAGTCTAAACTGTGAACTACACATAGTTTAAAAATCCAGCGTTTAGCGGATCCTCATAAGCGCTCATTCTTACATTCTCACATAATCATGATGACTTCCTTCTTCCATAAGGACCAGTAACATCTCCTGGAAATCATGTAGATCTCAACCAATTGGGTAACGTCTTCGAAGCTCCAGAAGGGTACATAATTTTTGTTTAGGGCTGAGTTTAACAGTGAGTATGGACCAAACAATGTAAGACATTGCAAATTTGTTGGAATGTTATTTCAACATTGATCAAGACATCAAATCAGTCATGTTGAAAAGTAAGTCGTTGAAACATCACCACAATATCAACGCTGATTCGGTTTGCACGATTGGAAATGTGTGAACGTGAAAGTGACGTAACATGTAGCTAAGTACGGTGACCCAGACTCAGAATTTGTTCTCTGCGTTTAACCCATCCAAAGTGCAGACACACAGCAGTGAACACACACACATGCACACCGTGAACACACACTTGGAGCAGTGGGCAGCCATTTATGCTGTGGCGCCCGGGAAGCAGTTGGGGGGGTTCGGTGTCTTGCTCAAGGGCACCTCAGTCGTGGTATTTAGGGTTATTTAGGGTTACCTTAGGGTTAGGATTCGAACTCTCTAACCAATAGGCCACGACTTCCAAATACAGACTAAAAGTAGAGTTTTATCGCCTGTCCTTTAAAGTAATCTGTATTTTGATTAAAGAATATTTGCTTAATCTGTCTACATTTACCTCCAAACACATTCTGAGAGAAACTAACGGTAAATGATGGTAAATAATACACCTCCTTCATGACACCTCCTCATCAATCTACCGGAAGTCTTCCGAGATGTATCAGGAACATGTGCTGAAAAAATACCACCACAAAATGGAGATCAGATCTTTTCTATTCCCATCACATCACATGACTGTTACTTCTAGGATGCAGGAAATAAAGTTTGCTCTAGAAAGAAACCAGTCCCAACTTCTCTTCCTCATAACACTCCAACCGTTTGTTTCGGCTTTAGGTTTAAATCCAACGTTTAGGACAAAAATGTGATTTTTTCCGAGTCCCAAAACCCCAGATTCTGTATTTATGTAATGTGGATTTGGTCTACTGAACATATTAAGTATAAAGACCAATCTAGATTTATTCATGCATTTCGGAAATATCTGCATGTAAATATTTGAATTTATTTATTTATTTATTTATTTTACTTCTGAACGTCTGTCTGCGTCATGCTGTGAATCATACTGTGATGTGAGTGTTAAAGAGCAGAAAAAGGAAAATCAGCCAGGCAAAACCCAGACACGGCATCAAACACTCGACACAACACACACACCAGAGACGCAAAAATCCACTGTGAAAATCTACGGAGCCGTGGACAACGGACTGGCTCGATACTCAAACTCATGCTAATGGTGATCTAGCTATCTTCCTCAAGGCCTGCTGGAGAACGTGGCTTCAACCCGATCCTCAAAGGCTTAGTCTCAGGCACGGAGACTGAAAAAAAAAAAATAATGAAATGAAAAAATATGAAAGACTAACAGCTCATGATATATAGTCATTGTAAGTAAAATGGTTGTGTGTCTGTGTGTGTCCGTGTGTGTCCGTGTGTGTGTGTGTGTGTATACGCATTTGTCATTTAAAAACCGTAAAAAAAAAAAAGATTTAATTAAATGTCATGGACGATGTTTCTTCAGCTGATACGTTTGTGACCGAAAGGAACACAAATCAAAACACAAAGTTTGCGTGAAGAGTTTTAGAGTTATTTAGAAAAAAACACAGTTCTGAAGATAAATTCTGCTGAGAATCAACTCCAGAAGGAAAATATAGCCTCGTAATAATCAAAAGTTTATTTCTGACCCTGAACCTTATACTGATGTAGTTTGTGTGATGTTAGAAAGGCAGGAATGTACAGTAGCAGGTATAGAAAATAACGAACTAAATGAGTAAATAAATAAAATGCTAGACATAAACACATGAAACTAGACGTAAACTGTCACGACTAGATATCTCACGCATAATCACTGGGCAAGGAGCATCACATTAGGCTACGATCACAGATCTGTGGAGGCCTGAAATCTAATCCCCAGGTCAGTGAGAAGAAGCCCAGGATTTAAGATGGATGGATGGATGGATGGATGGATGGATGGATGGATGGATAATCATATGTGCATAAGAATAGTATGTACATAGGAATATGTGGCGGTTGTATAGACAGTACAATATGCCTAAAAAAATGATATTTAATTAATGATGCTTGCAAAGCAACATTCTTACTATTGTGCATACTCTTCCGGGCAAAACTTCGGCACGTAACTTGTCCCGCAGCTTTTGTCCTAGACCCATGAATGAGGTGTCAAATTGACCGTCTCATTGAGGAGAGGTGTGCTATGACTTTTATAAGCGATCCGAGTACCGGTACTTCCGATACCAGGTCTCAAAATGGCCTTTTTTCCCCATAGACTCCCATTATAAACTTTGGAGGTTTATAACCCCGCAAGCTTTTGAACTATCTACACCAAACTCGGCCAGCTCCTTTAGGGTGATACTCTGAACAAACTTTTATAATGGTGTACCGACTGGCCTTCCGGTTGTGCTGCGGGGCCGCCCCCAAAATATGCAAAATCAAAACACCTTTTACAACATGGACATGTGTCATATCAATACACTCAGAAGAATGAGGGGAACTTCCTCACGTGTAATTTGATGAAGTCACGTGATGTCACGTGGAAATCAAAATTTAGCACAACATGGACATATCATAACACTCGGCACGATGAGAGGAACTTGCCACGTGCAAGTTATAGTGCATATACAGTATGTTGTGCAAATATGTGGATTGTGTACAAAAATAACCAAAATATACAGTGTATGTACAGATAATATACGTAAACGGATGTAAACTAGGCTTAGCAACGAATGTCCAGTTATATACTATTAGAATTGGTTGAAAAGATGTAACAGAATGTACAAGCTGGAGCAGAACCGTAATGCGATCCCAGACAGTGACGTATTAACGAGGACTTAGGTGTAGTGTAGAGTTCAGTAGGTTTCAAGAAGCGAATGAGTGAGGAAGCAGAGCATGTAAAGGAAGAAACACCAAAAAAGCAATGGAGAAAGCATAGTCACTGGTGGCCATTTTGCTATTCATGACTATTTTGGGATAGTGGGTGAAAACAGAAAGATTAATGGCACGAGCTGGAGTAAGGAGCGCTGCTTAATAAAGGCAAAGCTAACGAAGTGCAAAAGAACTAAATGACCCCAGCAGGTCCTGGAGTGGGCAATTTTAATGGACTTGTAAAGTCATGCAGGGCGACGCTCATAAATCGCTTTCCACCAGCAGATACGTGGACGCAGCAGGAGCGTACCTTTGAAAGTGCTAAGCTCCGGACGCGCGGAGGCATTAAATGCTGAGTGCAAAGCCACAATTGCGCAAATGAAAGCTGGACTAACTCTGACACACAGTGGGACTTCATCAAATGGAGGCACAAAGTGCTTTATTAATCAGTTGCGTATTTGCCGTTGCAGGGTAGCCATGTAGCACACAGGAAAAAATGTAAAGGGTTATAAAGGGAAGAGGTGGCCAAGAGGACAGAGACAGAGACGAGTGAGAAGAAAAGTACGTTGGTTCAGAACCTGGAACTCTTCCATTTCCAGCTGGATATCATACACCTAAAATGAAACCAGACGCTCCAGTCTTGCAGAATGTTTAGTATTTCTGTTTTTATCCAGCCTACTTGGGAAAATATCGTCAAAGAAAAGTTAAAAAAACAAATGTTTTTCTCAGTTCCAAATAAATGGCGATCTTAAACGCATTTTCTCTGAGATGCCCCAGATTCTTATATCTAAAATTTGAAGGTGTTATCTTCAACCGTTTAATAAAATTCTGTGTAAGGTTATCGACAGACTGAAAAACAAACCACTCACACTGAAAGACAAGATTTTACACCGGACTTGCAGACAGAAAATAATTGATTTGTTTACACTGATTAAAGACGTCTGATAATTCAATTGAACAGTGGGGGGCACGGTGGCTTAGTGGTTAGCACGTTCGCCTCACATTCCGATTCAATTCCCGCCTCCACCTTGTGTGTGTGGAGTTTGCATGTTCTCCCCGTGCCTCGGGGGTTTCCTCCGGGTACTCCGGTTTCCTCCCCCGGTCCAAAGACATGCATGGTAGGTTGATTGGCATCTCTGGGAAAATTATCCGTAGTGTGTGTGTGTGTGTGCCCTGTGATGGGTTGGCACTCCGTCCAGGGTGTATCCTGCCTCGATGCCCGATGACGCCTGAGATAGGCACAGGCTCCCCGTGACCTCAGGTAGTTCGGATAAGCGGTAGAAAACGAGTGAATGGATGAAGGGATGAATGAACAGTAGTGCACTCGCAAAAAAGTGTAAAACGCTGGCGGTCTGGTTTGAAATCTGGAAAAATCTGATATGAACAATTTCGAGAAAAAGTAAAAAGTGTGTCAAATTAAATAGTAGCTACATAAGTAAATAAATATGAGCTACATGGTTTAAAAATTAGCTAGAAAATTCCTTAGAATAATTACGCACTCATTAAACTCATTAACATGTTACAGCAATACTTTCTGTCTATCAGTTGTCTATTGTAGGTTTTTGGACATCTGACCAGAACATCTGACCAGAACAAGCTCCATGGATTTGAGAAGGATTTCCTCTAGATTTTGAAGCGTGGCTGTTTGGATTTGTGTTCATTCAGCCACAAGAGCTTCATGAGAGATAGAAAAGCACGCCTGGGGTACAATCAGAGTCCAGTTTATCCCAATAGTGATCGATGCGGTCGAGTCAGAGTCATTCGAGATCTTCTACTCCATCCATACTGAACCAAGGAGCTCATGTTGCGCACTGGGGTGGTGTGTCATGCAATGTACAGTATGAATTGTAATTCTACAGCTTACAAAGAGATCTTAATCAATTCTGTGTTTCCAAAATTTCTAGTAACAGAGATGGACGTGATGATCGGTATATGATTGGCTTTAGAGTCTATTGTAAACGATGGTGTGTTTTAAGAAGCTGAAGGATTTGGACGATTTTCAGATTTGTGATCATTTCTTGCTCAGTGCATTAGCAAACTCCCACATCCGAATGCGTGACTGTTTGGCTCTTAAAGCCGAGGAACCGTGGGCTGCTTCGTGGAAAGTTTCTTGAACAGACTCTGCGGAAAATAGCTGAAAGTTTGTGTCGGTTTCAGGCTGTGTCACAGTACATGGTACATCATTAGAGACTCGGACAGAGACAGCAACATGCCACTCTCCACATCGGGATTACCATTAGTGTCAACAAGAGGTCCTCTCTCTCTCTCTCTCTCTCTCTCTCTGTGTCCATCTCGTATTCCGTCTACATCTGTATCTCCTCCATCTCTCGGCCGTCTCTGTCTCTTAGGTGGAAAGATTGAGCACTCTCAATTACCATAATAACCGCTCCAATTAGTGTCCACTACTTATACTCTCTAATCAATAGCGATGTTACCATTACAGCTTAATACATCACCCGACCTTGAACTGACACACACACACACACACACACACACACACACACACGCACACACGCACACACGCACACACGCACACACACACACGCACACGCACACACGCACACGCACACACACACACACAATCCTCCTACTCCACAGACCCCTGAGTCACAGATTTCTATCTCACTCTCTCTCACCTCTCAGTCCTCAACCCCTCTCTCCCCTACATCCCCTACCTTCCCACCCTGGATTACATCTCCATGGAGACAGGTGCCTGGCAACAGTTGGAGGAGGCGAGCGGTTGTTGTGGTGATGGCGACGTGAGGCGACGATGTCACGGCCTGATTACATCACACGCTGGCTGTCGTTTGCTTTTGTTATGCGTCAGTGTGATTTGCTGGTCAGCGCTGTCCTCTCTCCATCACCATCTGGCCACTGCTCCTCACATCTTTCTGGTCCATTTAGGACACTGTGGTGTATCGGTCTCTCTCTGTCTCTCTTCCTCTCTCTCTCTCTCTCTCTCTCTCTCTCTCTCTCTCTCACACACACACACACACACACACACACACACACACACACACACACACACACACACACACACACACACACACACACACAAACTGCCTACAAAGCTTCTATTTCTTTCTACAAAAAGGTGCTGAATCAATGCATCGTCGTGAGCTCACTGTAGACTCTACAATCACTCTCTCTTTTGCTCTCATTCTCTCTCTGTCTCTCTCTCTTACACACACACACACACACACACACACACACACACACACACACACACACACACACACACCACATAGAGCACTCAACAGTCTATACATTCACCTTTATCTGACTCTGAATAATAGCTGTGGAAATCCACCACACAATAACAGCTATAGAAAACACACACACACACACACACACACAAACACTCGACGGACACAAACTGAAACGTGCAGCACAAAATACACACCCACTCAGACAAAACCACAGATTTACTTGCTACACAAACACACCCATGGTTGGTTACTGAATATTATCCAGCATTACAAAGCACGATGTGGATGTACGATACAATATCACACAATCTGCACACACACACACAATACTGTTTACACCATTCCAAAGAAAAGGGAATACAGGTGTGTATTGTGCACAGTATAGTATGGAAAAACAAATAACACGACTGATGATGGAACACAAGGAAAGAGGATGCAACCTGAATAAACCTTAATATAGGCATTGTTACTGTTATATATTTGTATGTATAATACATGGAGTACACACACACACACACACACACACACACACACACACACACACACACTGAGCAGGATTTGTCCAGTGCCATTTTAAGACAAGGACTCAGTGATTGTGTGTGTGTGTGTGTGTGTTTGTGTGTGTGTGTGTGTGTGTGTGTGCGCGTGCGGTGGGGCACTGTAAGGTCCGTGCATGTGTTACAGAGAAGAAAGCATTATACTGTGTACAGCAAATTGCCTCATTTCCATCCCATTTAAAATCTTACTTTCCACCATCAGCAGCATACAGCTGAATTACACACACTGGCACAAACTGTCTGTTTAATTACCAGCCCTTGAATTGCCTCAGAGCGCTTACACACACGCACACAGCTGTTTCTAGTAGTGTGCATTTTTCCTGGCCTGGAGGCAAAAAAAAAAAAAACTATTTTTAAAGGGATGAATAGTCAAACTTGTATTTATGTGTATTTATCATCAGTCTTCAGAATGCTCTGTATCCTGATTGGTCGATCCAGTGGATCCCTATCCCCGAGATACAGAGAGATGAGGCGGGAATATGCTCAGTATGAGAAGCCAGTCCATCTCAGGAACACACCAAGAACACACACACACACACACACACACACACACACACACACACACACACACACACACACACACACACACACACACACACACACACACACACCTTTGAACTCATTTGTGCCTAGAAGCCAATCTGGCTGTATATAATTAAAGCATGATTTAATGAACTGATAAAGTTACAGTGAGTGAGAATGCAATCAACACTCATGTGGAAATAAGAAGCTATTAAAATAGATTTTTTCTTGTTTAGATGTATGCGGTGAAAATGTGTGTGTGTGTGTGTGTGTGTGTGTGTGTGTGTGTGTGTGTGTGTGTGTGTGTGTGTGTGTACGCCTCTCTCTATGATTCTCATTCAAATCAGCACGCGTCATTGCTATGACATGCGGTCAGGGCGATCAGCAGCACGCTGGCCCCAGTGTGGGAGAGACGAGCAAAAGACACACACTGTGTGAACGTGACGTCCTTGAATGTGAAGCGAATGTTATTATAGTCCTTATCTCATGCACACACATGCACATACACACACACACTCTCTCATGTTCATGCTTTCTTCACTTCACTTCGCTGCAGTTTTCCGTGTGTAGCTCTTTTAACAAAAGACGCTGTCAGAGAGCAGCTTTGCAGAAATCACCACATAAATTCAGATCCCAGAAGAGCAAACCAGAGAGCAAAGGAAAAAAAAAAAACACACAAAACGACACAAGGAAGACATCTCACTCATGTCGGATAGAGAGATTAAGAATATATTTTTGTACACGCAAAAGACAACTAGTATTAACACACCAAATTATAGGAAACTGTAGAGAAAATTATTCGCAATTCGAGCTTGTATACTTCTGGATTGCTGTACAGATTTTAGCCACCATCTGACTTCAACTCTGTAACGGTGTGTAATTATTTCAATTCAAGTTTCCAATCCAAGTTTATTTGTATAGCGCTTTTTACAATAGACATTGTCTCAAAGCAGCTTTTCAGAACATAAACATAGAGCAGAAGGTAAACATGAGGAATAATAAAAGAAATAATGAATAATAAAAGAAAAAGAATTAACAGAATAAAAAATTCTAGATTATTATTAGATATAAATAGTTCACAATGTGTATGTATTTATTCCCTTATGAGCAAGTCTGAGGTGACTCAGGCAGCAGTGGCAAGGAAAAACTGCCTTAGATGGTGAAGGAAGAAACCTTGAGAGGAACCGGACCCAAGGGGGAACCCATCCTCATATGGGTGACACTGGGGGTGTGATTGTAATATACAGTCATTTAAATGTTGTATTGGTGTAAAGATCATGGACTTCAGATCTCCTTAGTATCACAGAGTCTAACTGGAGATGTCTCAGGATTCTTAGAGTCGGCCTCGGCTCAGTGGACGTCCAATTAACAGATTCTGTGACACTCCATCCATCCATGCTTCCATCCATCCATCTTTTGTAGTGCTTATTCTATACAGGGTCACAGGGAGCCTGGAGTCTATCCCAGGAGACTCTGGAAATTTTCACTTCAATTTAATTCTATTTATTTGTATAGCGCTTTTAACATTTGATACTTTCTTAAAGAAGCTTTACAGAAGCATAAAAGCAGAATGAAAAATTGTAAAGTTTCAAATGAAGTTACTATTTATCTGTAACATCTATCCCTAATGAGCAAGTCTGAGGGGACGGTGGTGAGGAAAAACTCCCTGAGATGATATGAGGAAGAAACCTTGAGAGGAACCAGGTTCAGAAGGGAACTTCATCATCATTTGAGTGATACTGCACATTAAATAATGTAAACATAAAGAATGTGTCACTATTTATGTCACTAGTAAACTAAACAGATTTAATAACTGGAAAACAGGGACAAAGACAAAACACGACTAGAACAGCGACGACAGACAGCCAGCAACAGAGGATTCCGTGCCGCTTAAGGCAACGCGGCTCGAATAAATACTAATCACAATTAGACACATGAGGAACAGGTGTGCAGAGGCGGGGAGGAAGAGATGAGGGTGGGGCAGACACGTGACACAAAACATAAACAAAAGCACGTGGCCAAAGTCCGGGCTGAGTCCTGACATGATGTCCTTTCCACAGCAGGTTGTAGTCGCATGAGGCAGGGGACACCCTGGAACCCATCACAGGGACAATCACACACATGACAATTTACTATTCAGAGATACCGATCAGCCTACAACACATGTCTTTGGTGGTAAATGAGTGAGTGAGTGTAGGAGTGTGTGTGTGAGAAACCCCATCCAGAATGTCCCTTGCCTTGTGTCCCGAGTTCCCTATGACAGACTCCAGGCTTTCTGAGACTCTTTGCTGGATAAGCGCTACAGAAAACAGATGCATGGATGTCAGTTTCTCTATATTAATTTCTTGCGAATAGAAGGTTGTGTAGAAGCATCATCACGCTCGCAATCAACGTTCTTGCAATTGCGATACTGACGCTGAAATACACGCGTGTCAGTGTATTTAGATAAGTGTCAGGCTCGACTAAGAACTCCAGGGGAGACGCGCTTGATTCCTGCCCGGTTCCATAGACACAGCGGTGCGGACTGATACATTTTGGGTCCTGCGGCTTATTACATATATGATAAATAGTCAAAATGTTTTTCTGCGTGAGAAATACGATGCGTGGCGGGAGAGCGTGACAAAAGACCCAAATGCGTGACTGTCACTCTCAATGCGTGACACTTGACAACCCTGAGAAGGTTTGGAGTAAAAAGGATGTGTTCAACCACATATTGCTTTGTTGTTATATAAACAACGATACAAATAAGATATTTTTAAACAAAAACATACTATATCGTTAAAATTGCAAGCACAAAATTCTTCTTTTAAACTACCGAATTTTAAATTCCTATGTATTTGTGTCATACACAATCATTCCCAATGCGATATGCAGTGAAATGAAAGGGAACAGAACAGGGTCAAAAGAAGGATCAAATATAAAAATGAGGTAAAATAAAATACCCGTAAAGACTCGTGTCCCCGTGATAGCTGTACTCATTTTTATGTGACGCGTCTCGTCCCAAATCCGCAGAAAATCTGCTGTGCTTTTGAAAAAAGAAAAAAAAAAAAGATTTTGTGTTCATTTCTACAGTCACTCCAGAAGGAACTGATTAATGTTCCTGTACATGTGAAGTAAAGTTTTTAAGTTAGAGCTGTAATATCATTTTTCATCCTATCAAGTGTACGTGACCTAAATTAATGTTTGTTTAAAAGGAACGGTATGTTTCAGTCTGACCTTGCTGTGTGTTAAAAAAAGGTTGTTGCATTACAGAGATGTACTGAAACACACAATTGTTTCCTCTCCACAAGTAAGCATGTGAAGGAGACAGCTTGTTATAGTCCCACTGACAAACACTCAGACTCACACTCTCACGCACTGTCACAAACTCTACTGATGACACCACACACACACACACACACACACACACACACACACACACACACACACACACACACACACACACACACACACACACACACACACACACACAAACATCCCATCAGCTTATTCTCCACCGATCTCCTCTCATTTACCTTGTGTATGCAACCTGACTAGGATTTGTGACTGTTGGGGCAGCAACACTGAGCACGACAGAGCAGATATTAATCATCATATCATCCAAACAAATGCACACAGGTGCAGCTGCCGAACCTCGAACGATCACAGTGACTGTACCTCAAACAGTGAGGAAAGAGCACAATGAGGGAAGAGCAAAAGATACAAATAAGATACAGGAGAGCATGATTTCCAATTTTTGTTTAGATCAGTGACTTTTACATGGCCTGGTTCTGTGTGTGTGTGTGTGTGTGTGTGTGTGTGTGTGTGTGTGTGTGTGTGTGTGTGTGTGTTTATTTATGATGAGAATTATTATGTGTGTGTGTTTTGGGAGGTGGGGTCACAGTGGTGATGATAATTATTGTGTGTTATTGTGTGTGTGTGGGGGGGGTCTTTGTGTCACAGCGATGAGGATAATTTGTGTGTGAGTGTGTGTGTGTGTGTGTGTGTGTGTGTGTGTGTGTGTGTGTGTGTGTGTGTGTGTGTGTGCGTTTTAAAGTGGTGGATTTTTGGGTCACAGTGATGAGGATAATTATTGTGTGTATGTGTGTGTGTGTGTGTGTGTGTGTGTGTGTGTGTGTGTGTGTGTGTGTGTGTGTGTGTGTGTTTTGTTGTGGTGGTGGTGTGTGTGTGTGTGTGTGTGTGTGTGTGTGTGTGTGTGTGTGTATTTTAAAATGGTGGGGTTCTGGGTCATTGGGGATTATTTGTGGGAATGGTGGAAAGAGGAAACACTACACATGAGAAAGCGAATGAGAGATAGTCAGTTAGTAGCAGCCTCAGTATAGATTAATTAAAGATGTTTATCAGGAGTGACAGTGAAAAGCAGCATGGCCGAAAAACCAATAGAGAAATGAGGAGAGAAGGAGGGAGGGAGAGAGAGAATAAAGGAGGTGTGTGTAGATCTCAGCTGGTGGGATACGAGACTCGACTAAGATATCGGCTCAGTTGCAGCTCGGGCCAAGAACAAGTCACTAATAAATTATACACAGAACGTGTCTGTAGAAAAAGCCTGGGATGAACCAGAACTCTGTCTGAACATAATGTTTTGACTCTTTCTGATATTTCTGATGTTTCATTCCACTGCTTTTGACTCCAGCAGCAAAATCAGATAATAATTCATAAACCTTTTAATGATAGACAGATCAGATCACAATATTAATACGCAGTAACAAATCCCTGCAAATCAGTGGGAAAAAAAACCTTAAAAACGAGCAATTTTAAACCTTTTTTTTTTATATAATAATATAGTAATACTGTGGATTGCAAAAAGACTGCAAGAGGAAAAGGGAGAGGAATTTAGGGTAGTCTATAAACTACTGAATACTGTTGTGTTTCTATTGTTGTTCTTTCGAATGCTCCCTAAACTACTGAATACTGTTGTTGTATTGTTGTTCTTTTGGGTGCTCCCTAAACTGAATACTGTTGTTGTTTTGTTGTTGTAGTTGTTCTTTCAGGTGCTATTTAAACTACTGAATACTGTTGTGTTGCTATTGTTGCACTTTTGGGTGCTCCCTAAACTACTGAATACTGTTGTTGTGTTGCTGTTCTTTGGGGTGCTCCCTAAACTACTGAATACTGTTGTTGTGTTGCTGTTCTTTGGGGTGCTCCCTAAACTACTGAAAACTGTTGTATTGTTGTTCTTTCAGCTGCTCTGTAAACTACTGAATACTGTGTTTGTATTGTTGTTCTTTCTGGTGCTCGCTAAATTACTGAATACTGTTGTTGTTCTTTCGAATGCTCCCTAAACTACTGAATACTGTTGTTGTATTGTTGTTCTTTTGGGTGCTCCCTAAACTGAATACTGTTGTTGTTTTGTTGTTTTAGTTGTTCTTTCAGGTGCTATTTAAACTACTGAATACTGTTGTGTTGCTATTGTTGCACTTTTGGGTGCTCCCTAAACTACTGAATACTGTTGTTGTGTTGCTGTTCTTTGGGGTGCTCCCTAAACTACTGAATACTGTTGTTGTGTTGCTGTTCTTTGGGGTGCTCCCTAAACTACTGAAAACTGTTGTATTGTTGTTCTTTCAGCTGCTCTGTAAACTACTGAATACTGTGTTTGTATTGTTGTTCTTTCTGGTGCTCGCTAAATTACTGAATACTGTTGTTGTTCTTTCGAATGCTCCCTAAACTACTGAATACTGTTGTTGTATTGTTCTTTTGGGTGCTCCCTAAACTGAATACTGTTGTTGTTTTGTTGTTTTAGTTGTTCTTTCAGGTGCTCTGTAAACTACTGAATACTGTTGTTGTTCTTTTGAGTGCTCCCTAAACTACTGAATACTGTTATTGTTCTTTTGAGTGCTCCCAAAACTACTGAATACTGTTATTGTTCTTTCAAGGTGCTCCCAAAACTACTGAAAACTGTTGTATTGTTGTTCTTTCAGCTGCTCTGTAAACTACTAAATACTGTGGTTGTATTGTTGTTCTTTCTGGTGCTCGCTAAATGACTGAATACTGTTGATATTTTTCCGAATGCTCCCTAAACTACTGAATACTGTTGTTGTATTGTTGTTCTTTCAGGTGATGCCTAATAAAACACAATACTGTTGTGTTGTTGTTGTTGTTGTTGTTGTTGCTATTGTTCTTTCAGGTGCTCCCTAAAATAATGTTGTTAAAAACAGACAACCAGAAGCCAATCTCTAGACCACAATAAAAAAAACAAAGACAGCAGATACATTTCATTTTGTTCTAAGGGTACACAAACGTTTGCAACCAAACCTGAATAATTAAACAGAGAAACGGAGAAAAATCTAAACAATTGGTATATGTACAAATAATATCTACAACAGGACACTGGTACTGTACACAGCACACAAGTACATTGGTATAATGGTAACCAACTAACTAACTAACTAACTAACTAACTAACTAACTAACTAACTAACTAACTAATCAGAAATGCCTGACTATTATGTTATCATCTCTTATACAGTACATAAATTATGATTCTCTTGTTTGAGAAATATAACTGACAAACACTGCATTTCTTTTGTGATCGCATAAAATGATAAACGTCTGAGATTCTGGACACCGATATGCAGTATCTTGAAACATGGAATGTTTAACGTCGGTGCAGCTGAATTCTGGCAAAAAGCCCATAATGTATTTTGACATCTCTACTTTAATAAATATGTTTGTTTGTTTGTTTGTTTAGCAGAACAACATGGATTTTTTTGACTTTCTAATCTTCTAATCTTCTGCTTTGCTTTCAAAAATCTTGCTAGCTCAGTGGGATTTCTTCATGCAGTGACTGTCATGCTTCAGGTTTGTTGGATAGTTATGCGCTGTAGCGAAACCGACACAAGCCTAATCAATTTAGTTTGTAATCAGATATTGGCTGTTTAATTGTCTGTTAAATGTTCCTAAGTCACAGTCACTAGGAAAATCTTTAAAATAAGAGTCATAGGCTCACTTACAATTTATTAGGAACACTTGAACACTTGCTTCTTTCATTTTCTGTTTTTAGCTACACTTATTAAAACCTAGTTCTTGATAAGTGAATAATGAATCACTTTAATTCGAGTGAATCAGTTGAGTAACAAATCGGTCAGTCTGGTAAATTAGTTGAGAAGTGAATTAGGTCGTTTTTTGGAGAGTCAAGTCCACTGAATCAGTTCAGTTCTAGTGAATCGATTGAACATTGAATCAATTCTGTCCTAGTGAATCCACTGCGTAGTGAATCAGCTGAGTAGCAAATCAGTTCTCTCCAAGAGAATCCTTCACATAACATCAGTAATCAACTGAGTATTTAATCAAATTAATCAAATTAAATAGAAATCATTTCAGATCTATTGAATAACTTATGAAGTGAATTTTATTTTGTTTTTTGTAAATCAGTTCTAGTTAGTCAGTTAAGCACTGACTCGTTTCTATCCTAGTGAATCCATCGCATAGGGAATCGGTTTGGTTGTTCTGAATCATCTGAGTAGCAAATCAGTTCTGTCCTAGTGAATCCATTGCATAGTCAATCAGCTGAATAGTGAATCAGATCTTTTCTGATGAATCGTCCACATAGCAAATCGGTTCTGTTCTAGTGAATCAGTTGAGTAGTGGAACAGTTCAGACCTAACGAATCACTTTAGTGAATCAACTCCTTTGTCATTTGAAGACAACACTGCAGTCAGGCTCTGCTCTGTTAGTTGTTAGAAGAAATGCTGCATCTGAGTAGAGTTATCTATATCTATATCTGTAAAACCGCAGGTGCAAACAGCCCTGTGGTGCAGTAAGGAAACAAGATTAAATCCCAGCCACTGCCGATTCTAATATCTCTTTCACTGCTGCCTGTCATTACACCCTTGAGCAAGATATGTCCTTGCGTTATGAGGAAAATATAAAGATTTCCTCTTTTGCTAAAAATATGATGACAGAAAGATCATAACTGCCCATTTTGGGAGATGAAGAACCCTATAATCTTAGACAGAACCATCGAGGTTGCAAGAAAGAATCCTGTCTGACACCTAGAACTGTTTTTAGAAAGCTGAACTTCTTTAACTTAACAGTATACAACATCTAGACCTCCAAAATGAACTTGGAAACATTTTACAGTAAGTCTATACTCTTTGCAGTAATGATAGGTGGTAAATTGGCCCCAGATGATACATGAACGATCAATACAGCTTTACAATCGACTCTTTACATAAAATGCTGAGTGCTGATAATTAATCAATGATATTAAATGAGCTGTGAATTAGCCAAGCATTTCAAACAGGACCCATAATCACTAGCATATCTACTAACATCCACTCACTGTCCAACTGGAATTGGTATCAACCCTCCACCAAAAAAAAAAAAAATGCCACTAGGACACAGGGTTATTAACTCCCAATTTTTTAGAACCTTCCGAGGAAAGATGTTAAATCACGGCACTCAGCACAAGCTTATACCACAACTTTTTAACAACCACCACTAAATTCCATTTCTATTCCCATTCTGTTTACATGCGGTGAGAAATGACCCTGGATATGCACTTACTCACCACTCAAGGGAGTGCCTGAAGGGTAAGTAAACACCTCATAAAAGGCTTTTGTGAGTTCTGAAAGAAGAGAGGATTTAGAACGCATCAGGCCTTCAGGATAGCAAAGCATGTGTCGCTTCCCATCAGCTCATGCAGAGCTTTACACCTGTCTGACAAAATGCTGAGGTAAAAAGCGAGCATGAATGACTGAGTAAAGAAAGTTCACCTGAGCCCCTTTCTTTGCACGATGTATCACAAATCTGAGATAAAACAGATCTAAAACGCTTGCTTCTCTCAGTCGTTCCAAAGGGCTAATTTGGTTCTGTGAAAAAGCCTGAAAACCTGATTACTACTGTGGAGTTGTTTGTGCTACACCGTGCACACTCCTAAAAGGGCAGATATTTGCACAGTTCAGTTTAATGTGGGTTCAGGGGTCAGGTATTAAAATCGGATTAAACTGGCATCATGAAATCAAAGCTAGTGCAAGATCCACTGATGAGATTTATACCCGTTTGCTTTTATATTTAAATAATCATACGCATCACATCCCCCCCCCCCAATCAGCCCTAAAAATAAAACCTTGTGTCGATTCTCCTTGTGCCACCAAAACAGCTCTGACCCGTAGAGGTATGGATTCTGTGCTGTGGAATCTGACACCAAGACATTATCAGCAGATCCTTTAAGTCCTGCAAGTTGTGAGGTGAAGCCTCAATGGACATCCTACAGACACTTGATCAGATTGAGATCCAGGAGAATTTAAAGGTCAACACCTTGAACACTTTGTCGTGTCCCTCAAATCATTCCTGAGCAATGTTTACACTGTAACAGGTTGCATTATCTGGTTGAATGAGGACGTAGCTGTTATGAAATATTGTTTTCATGAAGCAGGGTACCTAATTTGCAACGATGTCAAGGCAGGTGATACAAGTCAAAGTGTGAGGACATATTACATGTGTAAGAAAACATGATTCTTCAGAGCTGACCACCGATTGCTCAATGGTCCAGTAATGATGCTCATGTGCCCATTATGGTAAACCCTTTAGGTGATGGATTGGAGCCAGCTTAGTCGCTCTGCTTGGCCTTCAGCTAAGCACACAGCCAGCCATGAAACACTGTGTGTTCTGACACCTTATTAAAATGCTTTTCTTAGCCAGCATAAACCTTTAAGCATGTACAGTATAAGCATAGCATGTAAAAAAAACATAATGCAAACACCAGAGTTAACGTTTTTAACAATTTGTGCTTCAGTGGCTTTTCTCTGGGATTGGAGCAGACAGACAGATTAGCCTTTACTCCACGTGTGCGTCAATGAGCCTTTGATGCCCATGATACTGTTACCATTTTACCAGTTGCTATGAACTAGTCACAATTTTACTTCTATAAATGTCAATCAGATCCTTAGGATTGTTGATTTTTCCAACACTTTAGGAACTGACTATTCACTTGCTGGTGAATAAATACAACCCTTTAGCAAGTGCCAGAACAAGTCAGTCAATGTTATTCACTTCACCCACTGGGCAGTGGTTCTAATGCTAAGGCTAATATAGCGTAAGTGCAACAGTGCTCATACTATTATGATGTGGGTCACAAGGGCAATATATCTCATATCCCAAGGCTACCACTTTAACTGAATTATTTGTCCACAGGTAGCAGAGACCTAACTAACCGAACTTGGTTAACTCTTAACTAAAACCCGACCTAAGCTGCTTTAGACACATCAGACACAAGTGCAAATTCTGATCATTTCAAAGACAACTAAGAAATCCAGAATTCTATAATCAACAATTTGACCTTGCTAATTCAGTAATCCATGTATGAAGAACAAGCCCTTGGTCCGGGTTCAAGCCAAACAAATTTTGTCCATCTCGGTTAGGGTTGTGCAGGCCACCAGCCAATCTTCATTAAACTGACTGGGTTGGCTCATTACCTTACTCCCTCAGGTGAACCTGACCCATCTGCTTTCACTGTGTAATCCCTCTGACCTCATCAACCAGAGCCACATCCCCTTGACCTCGCCACTGGCACTACGCTCCTGAACTGGATAGCAAAAACCAGCATGTCCTCTAAATCAACCCAACACTTTCAGCCTGCCGCAGAAGTGATTCATAACTTCTGATGATGAAATGTGCGCTTAAGGTTCTAGATGACGCGTATCATATATACGTATGAATCAATACAAAAAAAACTGGTTCAATATACAGTATACATTTGTAACTAAAAATTAATACACAGTATCTGAGCACTTTGGGGTTTTTTTGTTTGTTTTATAACAAAATGAACCAAATGGTGTGTTAATGGAATATACAAAATTCGTAACTTAATGAATTAAACCCATTTCCAGCTCTGATTAACACGATTAAATGAAAATTACTTATTCAAGCTTGGATTTTAAAAAGCTAAAGCTCTTCTATATTTCCATTTCCAGCTTTTGGCAGACGCCCTTATCCAGAGCGACTTTCATTATTTCATTTTTATACAAATGAGCAATTGAGGGTTAAGGGCCTTGCTCAGGGGCCCAACAGTGGCAGCCCACTTGGTGGTAGCCCAGCATCATAACCACTAGGATACCACGGCCATATCTGTGGATGTGAAATCAGTGTTTGGATTCAGATGCGTTTTTCTTGTTAAAAAAAAGGTCTTCGGTTTGATGCGGCGGTGAGAAGACATCAGTGGTCCAAGTGGTTTTTCTAGTTATTTATTTATTTATTTATTTATTTATTTTGCCGCTGGGATAAAACTGCTTTTGCAATTTGCCAAATGGAAATGAGGAGCTGTGGGTAAAACAGTCTTATCAAATTATACTCGAGTTCCAGGCAGCACTGGGGGGGAAAACTCAGTACTCCTACAATAAAGGTTTGTGTAATACTATTACTTTTGTCTGTACTAACACAATTTAAGAAATGACTTTGAACATTGGACACAATTCTTCTTCTGCTCCACAAAAATGAGAGCAGTCACACGGTTACTAAGGACATTAAAGGCAGGGTCTCCGATTTTTGAGAAATGCTTCAGAAAACTGAGTCGGGCCGAATAATAAACAAAAATCAAGACAAAAATCAAAACAAACGTGTAGCCAATGAGCAGAATATCTTGTCAATATAGGCGGAGAGAGTGTTCGGTGCGCATGTGTGACATTAGCAGAAAGCGGTTTTAACATTGACATGGAGGATAAAAACA
>NC_062520.1:26720677-26763177 GCF_022655615.1 Tachysurus fulvidraco
GAAGAGTTGTGAAAAGGCAAAAAAGACCCGAAGATCTTAAGTGTGACTGAGACGCATCTTATAAAACCACAATGATGTAGAGGGAAGAGAATAAACGCTGACTCGTCAGAAACAGCAGGGAGCCGTCTAGATTAAAGGCGGCCTGCTGAGATACGATTTCATAAAGACGGTATCCTTCACTGTCCTACGTATTTCCTAATCCAGCAGCAGCGGAGAAATCTGGAGGAAAAACAGCACAGACAACGTGGACGGGAAGAGACGGAGCAGGGTTTTTGAATCGCTGTTATTTGAGCCTACAGTATATTTATCACTAGGTATAACTGGTGTAAATCACAGCTCCAGCTGTAGGAGGCTTTGTGTTTAGGTGTCTGTTTCGTTCCCTTTGTTGGTTGTTCTCAGCATTTAATGTATTTGTGATGTCACACTCCACAGTGGCGCTTAAAGGTGGGGTCTCCGTTGTTTAAGAAATGCTTCTGAAAACTGAGTCAAACAAAACAAACGTGTAGCCAATGAGTAGAAAGGGGCGTGTCTTGTAAATGTGGGCGGAGAGAGTGTTCAGTGCGCATGTGTGACATTAGCAGAAATCGACTGAAACATTGACATGGCGGATAAAAACATTAAGCAAAAAAAGGCTTACTATAAGGCAAGAAGTAGGAACGTCTTAATATACTGTAGGATCAGCTTTCCAGCGCTGGACAGAACTGAAGGAACGGGAACGCCTGCGATGGGACGCCGAGGCGCTTTTTTCCTTCTCGCTAGGTGAGTAACGTTGGTTTTACTTTGTTACACAGAACTAATATATGCCTTTGTCCTTTGCATGATTATGCTTGTGTGTCAGTTTTGCTTGTTTGTTTATCCGCAATTCTATCGTTCTTCCCTTTTGCTATGATAAAGACACATTTCTTTCCTGTAGTTGCCTGGGTTACGTATGTATGCGTGGGGCGGAGCTATCAATACAGGGGTGGGACCCATTTGGGTTAGGGGCGTGTTTGTTTTGTTGATTTTATATGTCAACATTGGCTTTCAAAAATCGGAGACCCCACCTTTAATGTGTAGCTCATATGAAGTATTCCTGTAGGAAAATAATAATATATATTCATAGAAAATCTTCAAAATATATTGTGATATCAAACCCATTTCTGTTCTGTAATCCCAACAGCAGGAAACACAAACCTCTCACACCGAAAGCCAACAGATTCCCGACTCATTTTATATCGGACTTACAAAGGAAAAATAATCTGTTTGTTTAAACCGATTAAAAATGTTTGTAAGCTTTCCCTTAAAATGTTTGAATCGTAACAGTAACTAGCGACACAACCATGCACATGCTGACCTGTAGCACCGCCTCACCATATGTAGTAGCGTGGATTTTTAGTGCTACAGTAATCGAGTCTGTGCTCCAAATGCATCTGTGATGGTGGAACGTGCCAGAATCGGACTCATTTGCATAAATGCTCGATCGGAGCAGCTGCGATGGCCTGCATGATCACAACACACACAGATGCACAAATCAATACTGCAACACTGCAATAACAATTAAACAGCATATTACATGGCAGCGAGTGTAATTCTCCCTCTTTCTCTCTCACAAACACACACACACACACACACACACACACACACATATATATATATATATATATATATATATATATATATATATATATATATATACATACAGTGTATATACACAGTACCTCACAGAAGTGAGTACAGCGTTCACATTTTTGTAAATATTTTATTATATCTTTTCATGTGACAACACTGAAGAAATGATACTGTGCTACGATGTAAAGTAGTGAGGGTACAGCTTGTATAACAGTGTACATTTGTTATCCCTTCAAAATAACTCAACACACAGCCATTAAGGTCTAAACCGCTGGCCATAGAAGTGAGTACTGTACACCCCTAAGTGATAATGTCCAAATTGGGCCCAAAGTGTCAATATTTTGTGTGGCCAGTATTATTTTCCAGCACTGCCTTAACCCTCTTGGGCAAGGAGTTCACCAGAGCTTCACAGGTTGCCACTGGAGACCTCTTCCACTCCTCTTCCTGATGATGACATCAAGGTGGATGTTAGAGACCTTGTACAGTACTCCTCCATCATCCGTTTGAGGATGCCCCACAGAGCCATGCTTGGCCATTCCATCACCTTTACCCTCAGCTTCTTTAGCAAGGCATTGGTCATCTTGGAGGTGTGTTTGGGGTCGTTATCACGTTGGAATACTGCCCTGCATCCCAGTCTCCGAAGGCAGGGGATCATGCGCTGCTTCAGTATGTCACAGTACATGTTTGCATTCATGGTTCCCTCAACGAACTCTACAGTAGCTCCCCAGTGCCAGCAGCACTCATTCAGCCCCAGACCAAAGACACTTGTCTTTGTACCCCTCACCTGGTTGCAGCCAAACACGCTTGACACCAACTGAACCAAATAAGTTGGTTCCAGTAATCCATGTCTTTAGTCTGCTTGTCTTCAGCAAGCTGTTTGCATGCTTTCTCGTGCATCATCTTTAGAAGAGGCTTCCTTCTGGGACGACAACCATGCAGACCAATTTGACGTAGTGTGCGACGTACGGTCTGGGCACTGACAGTCTGACCCCCCCATCCCTTCAACCTCTGCAGCAATGCTGGCAGCATTCATGCATCTATTTCCCAAACACAACCTCTGGATATGACACTGACCACGTGCACTCAACTTCTTTGGTCGCCCATTGCGAGGCTTGGTCCGAGTGCAACGTGTCCTGTTAAACCACCGTATGGTCTTGGCCACCATGCTGTTGCTCGGTTACAGGGTCTTGGTAATCTTCTTATAGCTTATACCATCTTTATGTAGAGCAACAAGTTGCCATGTGGTGCCATGTTGAACTTCCAGTGACCAGTATGATGGAGTGAGATCGATAGTCCTCACTTTTATGGCCAGCGGTTTAGACCTTAATGGCTGTGTGTTGAGTTATTTTGAAGGGACAGCAAATGTACACTGTTATACAAGCTGTACACTCACTACTTTACAATCGTAGCACAGTATCATTTCTTCAGTGTTGTCACATGAAAAGATATAATAAAATCTTTACAAAAATGTGAACGCTGTACTCACTTCTGTGAGGTACTGTGTGTATATATACACAGCTTTGCCCATTGGTGTATCTGCGTTCTGTTTGACATTATGTAAGGGCAGCGGTGTGGAGGCTCAGCAGTGCAGCTTCTCGGCTATTGATCAAAAGGTTAAGAGTCTAAATCCCTGCACTGCAAATCTGCCATTGGAGAGCTCATGCTCTCATGCTAGGGCTTTACCCTTCAGCTGACAAACACAGTACACTACTGACCCTGTGCTCTGATCCCGACTTCCTCCCCGAGCATCAGCACCACAAGCACAAGAAAGAACGACATGTCGGGATCGTGTTATCGCAAAATGACAGAAAAAGGGAATATAGTCAAAATGATCAAGCGTTAATGTTAATGAGACTGGGATTATTTAACACTTATACAATTTTATATTTAGTTTTATTTTATATATATATATATACTATATTTTTATAGTATATATTGTACATATTTTTCTGTCTCTCTCGGGTATCTCTCTCCGTCCGTCTCTCTTCTTCTGCCCCCCCTTCACTCTCCTTCCTTTCCATTTTTCCTTCTGTCTCTCTCTCTCTCTCTCTCTCTCACTCTCTGTCGGTCTCGTTCACTCTGTTTCTCCTACCGTCTCTCTCCTTCTGCCCCATTGTCTCTCCTTCCATTTCCCATTCTGTCTCTCCCCAGTCTCTCTCCTTCTGTATCTATCTGTCTTTCTCTCATTCTCTCTCACTCTATTCCTCTATCTGTCAGTCTGGTTGTGTCTCTCTCTCTCCCTCTCCCTCTATTTCTTTCTCTTTCCCTCTACCTTTCTCGTTTCTTTTTTTCCACTCTATCTGTCTCTCTCCCTCTGTCTCTCTCTGTCTCTCAGCTTCAGTCTCTCCATCTCTCTCACCCTTTGTCCCCCCCCCCCCCGTCTCTCTATTGGTGTTGGGTTTTTAAATAAAAGCTGCAGCTGCATCACCAAAAGGTCAAAGCTGTCAGATATTCCTATCCTTGTGGGTACATTTGGTCCTTCTTAAGATATAAAAGCATGCCCACACACACACACACACACACACACACACACACACACACACACACACACACACACACACACACACACACACACACACACACACACACACACACACACCGGGACTGACTTAAGTGTTCCTTTAGTTGCTCTCAAATTGTCTACCAACTTCAGAGTATCTTCATTTACTTGAGTCAGCGCCACACACACACACACACACACACACACACACACACACACACACACACACACACACACACACACACACACACAGGTGTGAAAAGTGTTTTGAAGTTCAAGCAATGGCTGAGTAAAAAAACGCATCAAAGGCTGTCACGAGCCAGAGAGTCTGACAAAAAGTAAAATAATTCCATCTGAATGGATAAATCGGTGAGAACAAGAGCTGACATCTGACATGTACATGGTGAGAAGAGAGAGAGAGAGAGAGAGAGAGAGAGAGAGAGAGAGAGAGAGAGAGAGAGAGAGAGAGATGGAGGAAGGATACAGGTCGAAAGAGTTGCAGGTCTGCCGAGACTGAACGAGCTGAAAGAGAGAGAGAATGAGACAGAAGAGGGGATAGTTGGTAAACGACTGTCACTGAATGCACTGTGAAGTGGCTTTGACACTGTTTCATCCCTCGCTCCTGACTCACCCTTCTCTCCTCTGCAGTACAACACTGCCTGACACCACTTTTTATTCAGCTCTTATTCCCCCTCTCCCTTCGCTCCTTCATCGACAAATCTGCCCTGTACAGCCTAAGAGAGTTAAACAGGAAGAAAGTTTTCTCCCAACGTTTCATATCCTGTCCTGTCAGGAGAGATGCAGCTGAAACTGCAGAGGAGACGCGCTTCAGTAAGAGACGGGAAAAGTGAGACAGGAAGATTGCAAATGATACACGATACAGAGAAAATACAGAAGGGGGAGTCTCTGTCCATGTCTCCTTCTCACTGTCTCTCCATCTGTCTCCCTCGCTCTCTTTTACTGTCTCTACCTCTGTGTCTCTCTTTTTGTCTCTCTCACTTTCTTTTACTGTCTCTACCTCTGTCTCTCCCTTTGTCTCTTTCTCTCTGTCTCTCTCTTTGTCTCTTTCTCTCTGTCTCTCTTTTACTGTCTCTACCTCTGTCTCTCCCTTTGTCTCTTTCTCTCTGTCTCTCTCTTTGTCTCTGTCTCTCTTTTACTGTCTCTACCTCTGTGTCTCTCCTTTTGTCTCTCTCACTTTCTTTTACTGTCTCTACCTCTGTCTCTCCCTTTGTCTCTTTCTCTCTGTCTCTCTCTTTGTCTCTTTCTCTCTGTCTCTCTTTTACTGTCTCTACCTCTGTCTCTTTCTCTCCGACTCTCTCTTTCATTGTCTCCACCTCTGTCTCTCTCTTTCTTTTACTGTCTCTACCTCTGTCTGTCCCTTTGTCTCTTTCTCTCTGTCTCTCTCTTTCACTGTCTCCATCTCTGTCTCTCCCTTCGTCTCTTTATCTTTGTCCCTCTCTTTCACTGTCTCCACCTCTGTCTCTCCCTTTGTCTCCTTATCTTTGTCCCTCTCTTTCACTGTCTCCACCTCTGTCTCTGCCTTTGTCTCATTATCTTTGTCCCTCTCTTTCACTGTCTCCACCTCTGTCTCTGCCTTTGTCTCAATCGCTCTGTCTCTCTCTTTCACTGTCTCCACCTCTGTCTCTCCCTTGGTCTCTTTCTCACTGTCTCCACCTCTGTCTCGCCCTTTGTCTCTTTCTCACTGTCTCCACCTCTGTCTCGCCCTTTGTCTCTTTCTCTCCGTCTCTCTCTTTCACTCACTCTACCTCTGTGTCTCTCTTCTTTTGTCTCTCCTTTTGTCCACCTGCCTCACTGTCTCTATCCCTCTGACTCCCCCCCCCCCACTGTCTCGTTCACTCTCTCCCTCTACACCGTTGTACAGGAAGAATGTTTTCCTGTCCTGTCAGGAGAGTCACAGCTGGTGCTGTAGAGAAGACAGGCTTGAGGAGGTGATGGAGGGAGGCAAGACGGGAAGACTGTAAACAAAATACGATACAGAGGGAACACAGAAGGAGGAGTGGAGACAGGAAGTGCTCACTAATGGCAGAGGAAAGAAGATGAGACAGATTTGGTGGAAGAAAAATGATGATGCAGATGACTACAGAGCTGCACACACTGCCCCACTGCATGGTGCTGCAATAACTAGTCACTGACCATCTGGAAAAGAAAAAACAAAACAAAACAAAGGGACAGAAAAGGAAAAAGAAGAAGATGAAAAGGGGAATAATGGAGAAAGAAATAAGTGAAATGGAGTGAGAGTTGTCATGAGGGAGAAGAGTGATTGCAGTGAGGTGTGCTTCTTAACTCCCTCTGCTCGTGTTCTCGTTCTCTCTCATGCTGATGAAAGGAACGTGTATCAGCCGTGTAGCTGTGTCCCCGGGGACAAAGAATGTGTGAGAGAAAGGGAGAGAGAAGAGCGAGTCAGAGGACAAACACAACAGAAAAACGAGGGCAAGCTCACGCTATAAAGTGCGGATTCGAAAATATGCACACTTCTAATGATCAGTAATGTAAATGTACTGCTGTGCTACCACTTCATCTCTTTCTATCTCTCCCTCAATCTCTCTCTCCATCTCTCTCTCGTTTCATCTCTTTCTCCTTCTCTCCATTTATCTCTGTTCTTTTGCTTCTCCCGTCTTCTCTCGCATGGTCTTTCACTCTGTCAATGTCCCTCCTCCAGTATTATCTCCCTATATCTCTCTCCTTTTCGCACTGTACCTCTCCCTGTGTCTCTACCTCCATCTTTCCCCTACCTCTTTTACTCCCTCTGTCTCTCCCCTCAAGCTTTCATTACGTAGACCAACAAAAAGCCGGGCTTTGAGTAAAGTATAAATATCTTATGGAGCAACGACGGACTTTTACTCCACAGGTCTGAGCGAGTAAACAGGTAGCAGTGGGCTGGTAAAATATTAATGATGTGGCCATGGAGCTTATTAACAAAGAGGCCCTCAGGGGCCCAAAATCTGAAGTGAAATTAGAAAGAGACCGAGAAGTGTAAGTAAGAGGAGGAGAGTGAGGAAGAGAAGGAGAGTGAGTTAGAGAGTGTGAGGAAATGTGAGTGTGAGTGAGGAAGAGGAGAAAAGTGAGAAGGAGGATGGAAATGAGGAAGAGGAAGGGAGTAAGGAAGAGGAGAAGAGTAAGGAAGAGAGAGAGAGTGTGAGGAAGAGGGGAGGAGTAAGGAAGAGGGCAAGAGTGTGAGGAAGAGGAGGACAGTGTGGAAGAGGGAGAGAGTTGGAGAAAGAGTGGGGAGGGAGGAGGAGGAGAATGTGAAAGAACAGCAGAATGTGAAGGAGGAGGAGGAGAGTGAGGAGAGAGGGAGAAAGAGGGAAGCAAAAAACAAAATGTGATGAAAGAGGAAGGGGAGAGAGAGAGAGAGAGAGAGAGAGAGAGAGAGAGAGAGAGAGAGAGAGAGAGAGAGAGAGAGAGAATATTAATATTATATGTTTTGTAGAGAGGGAGAGGTATAGGAGGGAGACTGTGGGGAAGAGGGAGGTGAAGAGAGAAATAAATCCATGCAGAATAAAAGGAGAGACAATAGAGTCGATACAGAGTGAATACGTGAGTGAGTGAGTGAGTGAGTGAGTGAGTGAGTGAGTGAGTGGATGAGAAAGAAAGAGGATGAGCGAGTATAAGGAAGAAAACAGAGGAGAGAAAGAGAATGGTCTCAGTGGTGCAGTAGTGCAACACGCTGTGTAATAAATCTAATGAAACACTGCGATCCCCTGTGTACACTTACACACACACAGAGAGAGAGAGAGAGAGAGAGAGAGAGAGAGAGAGAGAGAGAGAGAGAGAGAGAGAGAGAGGAGAGATGGGGGGGGCAGAAAATGGGACACTACAGTAGACACTATTATTCACTAGTTCAATAGTTCACAACCATTTGAATCAGAATCAGATCATATACGATTCATTTGATTCACCGACGTATCTTCTAATCCACAGCCTAAATGATTGAACATGAATCAGGATAAAAACCTCAAAGCTTATTAAATAAATAAATTGTGATCAGTGATCTTCTCTGTCACTGCAGTACAGTATGAATAACATCGAGTAATATAATCTACAGATCCTGGTTATTATTATTATTATTATTATTTTATTATTATTATTATTATTATTGTTATTATTATTATTGTTATTATTATTAATAATAACAATAATAATAATAATAACAATAATAATAATTTATAATATTAATAGAAACATTTAAGAATTCTAAATATTTATTATTCTAATTATTATTTTACTTCTAAATATCTAATTTAGATTTTATTATTTTATTTTATTATTATTATTATTATTATTATTATTATTATTATTATTAGTAGTAGTAGTAGTAGTAGTAGTAGTATTATTCATTTATTAATTCATTTTCTACCGCTTATCCGAACTTCTCGGGTCACGGGGAGCCTGTGCCTATCTCAGGCGTCATCAGGCATCAAGGCAGGATACACCCTGGACGGAGTGCCAACCCATCACAGGGCACACACACTCTCTCATTCACTCACACACTACGGATAATTTTCCAGAGATGCCAATCAACCTACCATGCATGTCTTTGGACCGGGGGAGGAAACCGGAGTACCCGAAGGAAACCCCCGAGGCACGGGGAGAACATGCAAACTCCACACACAAAAGGCGGAGGCGGGAATCGAACCCCCAACCCTGGAGGTGTGAGGCGAACATGCTAACCACTAAGCCACCGTGCTCCCCATTATTATTATTATTATTATTATTATTATTATTATTATTAATTCTAACATTTGTTCATGAGTCATTTTATTATTTATATCGCTCACACCCAAATCACTGACTAACGTTAAAAGGGAGAGTAAAACCTTTATATAATATTTTTGAGAATTCACACTGTGTTCTGTATAAGTAAAATGCAGATTTTATTTAAATTTTTTTATTTGTGTTGCCTGCTTACACAGACACACACACACAGTATAAAAGGAATATACTATATACGTGTATGTATGTATATATATATATATATATATATATATATATATATATATATATATATATATATATATATATATATATATATATATATATATATTTCTAATCACTGGAGGGCATTTAAACACTGATGAACGCTGATGATCAGGTACAGACACAGCCATACAGTGTAAAAAAAAATATATAGAAAAATAAAAGCTTTTAACTTCCTAACAGCCCATTAGGGCAAAATGTGTTAAAAATGTAATAAAAAAAATCAAAATAAAAAAAAAAAAAACAATGCTTATTAAAGAAGCAGTTTGTAATTTTTCGAGCCCTCAATACTCTGCCTTTTAGGTAAAAGGGATGAAGCTGATTAAGAAACTAATGGGATCCACTGCAGAAACCATTTAATCTCACATTATATCTTTAATATGGAATAGTCTTGCATATTAAATTTCCTGAGAACTGTTCATCCAATATTTTGGCATGTCCGTCAAACCTTTTTCAGGAGTTTTTTTCTCCAGTGACATACAGCAGTGTTATGGAAAGTCAGAGTCAGAAATTCAGAGTCATTACGAGCAGCTCAAGAGTGACAGACGTAAAGAGAAGTAGAAAAAGTCTCTGATACAACATGAAGAAATTTTGCGAAAAGCCAGGACTCAAAAGGTCAGCGTTACTCGGTGAGCCCTGGCTAGCAGAGTTAAGAGCACATGAATAAAACTGACATACAGAAGGATTATAATGAAGGAGAGTCTTTTGGGGGGTGGTGGTGGTGGGGGGGGTTGATCTAAACCAGTAAACAGAAAATAATCTGTTAAACGTTCATGCAAACTATTATTATTATCTGATTTAAGCAGCATAGCATGGTTATAAAACCTGTCATACCGAGATAATTTTTAAACGAGAATGACAGCAAGCATCTAAGAAGTCATGGCAGGATTAGCCTGACACTGACATCATTCCTGCACAGCTGAGCATCAGCACAGCGATTAACAACAATCACGTGTGATGAGGTGAAGGGTGAGGTTTCCATTCTAAATATGAACATAGAATGTAAATGTGTGTGTTTACAGACAGATGTTTCCCAGGTTCAGTTCACTTCTGTTCAGTTCAGTTCAGTTCACTTCTGTTCAGTTCAGTTCACTTCTGTTCAGTTCTGTTCTGTTCTGTTCTGTTCTGTTCTGTTCTGTTCAGTTCAGTTCTGTTCTGTTCAGTTCTGTTCTGTTCTGTTCAGTTCAGTTCTGTTCTGTTCTGTTCAGTTCAGTTCTGTTCTGTTCAGTTCAGTTCAGTTCTGTTCAGTTCAGTTCTGTTCAGTTCTGTTCTGTTCTGTTCAGTTCTGTTCTGTTCTGTTCAGTTCTGTTCAGTTCTGTTCTGTTCAGTTCAGTTCTGTTCAGTTCTGTTCTGTTCTGTTCAGTTCTGTTCTGTTCTGTTCAGTTCACTTCTGTTCTGTTCTGTTCAGTTCACTTCTGTTCTGTTCTGTTCTGTTCAGTTCACTTCTGTTCAGTTCTGTTCAGTTCAGTTCTGTTCTGAAAACAATAAATGGCAAAAACCCTAAACATTAAACATCTATTTGAATATAATATATCTAATGTGTCCTTATTTGTCCTATTGTGTCCTTTTGTGTCCTTATATGTCATTATGTTTCCTGATATGCATGTCATAATGTGTTCCAATGTGTCCTAAGATGCATGTCATAATGTATTCCAATGTGTCCTAAGATGCATGTCATAATGTGTTCCAATGTGTCCTAAGATGCATGTCATAATGTATTCCAATGTGTCCTAAGATGCATGTCCAAATGTATTCCAATGTGTCTTAAGATGCATGTCCTAATGTGTTCCAATGTGTCCTAAGATGCATGTCCAAATGTATTCCAATGTGTCTTAAGATGCATGTCCTAATGTGTTCCAATGTGTCCTAAGATGCACGTCCTAAGATGCTTGTCCTAATGTGTCCTAAGATGCTTGTCCTAATGTGTCCTAAGATGCATGTCCTAATGTGTTCCAATGTGTCCTAAGATGCATGTCCTAATGTGTTCCAATGTGTCCTAAGATGCATGTCCTAATGTATTCCAATGTGTCCTAAGATGCACGTCCTAATGTGTTGCAATGTGTCCTAAGATGCTTGTCCTAATGTGTCCTAAGATGCATGTCCTAATGTGTTCCAATGTGTCCTAAGATGCATGTCCTAATGTGTTCCAATGTGTCCTAAGATGCATGTCCTAATGTGTTCCAATGTGTCCTAAGATGCATGTCCTAATGTGTTCCAATGTGTCCTAAGATGCATGTCCTGTGTTCCAATGTGTCCTAAGATGCATGTCCAAATGTATTCCAATGTGTCCTAAGATGCTTGTCCTAATGTATTCCAATGTGTCCTAAGATGCACGTCCTAATGTGTTGCAATGTGTCCTAAGATGCTTGTCCTAATGTGTCCTAAGATGCATGTCCTAATGTGTTCCAATGTGTCCTAAGATGCACGTCCTAATGTGTTCCAATGTGTCCTAAGATGCATGTCCTAATGTGTTCCAATGTGTCCTAAGATGCATGTCCTAATGTATTCCAATGTGTTGCAATGTGTCCTAAGATGCTTGTCCTAATGTGTCCTAAGATGCATGTCCTAATGTGTTCCAATGTGTCCTAAGATGCATGTCCTAATGTGTTCCAATGTGTCCTAAGATGCATGTCCTAATGTATTCCAATGTGTCCTAAGATGCATGTCCTAATGTATTCCAATGTGCCCTTAGATGCATGTCCTAATGTGTTCCAATGTGTCCTAAGATGCATGTCCAAATGTATTCCAATGTGTCCTAAGACACATGTCCTAATGTATTCCAATGTGTTCCAATGTGTCCTAAGATGCACGTCCTAATGTGTTCCAATGTGTCCTAAGATGCACGTCCTAATGTGTTCCAATGTGTCCTAAGATGCACGTCCTAATGTGTTCCAATGTGTTCCAATGTGTCCTAAGATGCATGTCCTAATGTGTCCTAATATGCATGTCCTAATGTGTCCCAATGTGTCCCAAGATGCATGTCCTAATGTGTCTTAAGCAGCACGTCCTAGCATGTCCTAACATGTCCTTATAATGTGATAGACTAGTGGTTAATGTGCTGGTTTACCAATCTGAAGGTTACGATTTTGAATCCCAGGTCCAACAAGCTGCCACTGTTGGGCCCCTGAGTAAGGCCCTTAATCATCGATTGCTCAGTATAAAAGCTAAGCTGCTCTGGATAAGGGTGTCTGCCAAATGCAGTAAATGTGCTCTTATCAGCATGTCCTAACGTGTATTGTTTCTCTTAGAACACATTAATTTCCTTTAATTATCATTTTTCATTTAATATTGAACTGCATGTCATGGCATTGAATCAGAATAATTACACTATTTAAAATTTAACGTTGCCCTGAATAATGTAAATTATCTTATGTAGCCTCAGGCAGTACTAAATACAATCTACAGCAATCAAACAAGATTAAACAAAATAATAACAGTTTACAACCAATCTTTATGTTCATTAGTTTAGTTGCATTTTCTGGCCCAGAAATGAGTTCTGCCCCAACCCCCAGGCAGAACAGAGCCGGTTACTCTTGCACCCTTATCAGACACGTAGATTTAATAGAGGAGATGGAGTCAGGGAAGAGGAAGGTTGTAAATGTTGTATAAAAATCACAACTTAACATGTTTTTAAAAAATGACATACTGCTTCTTTAATATGCAAAGAAGCAATAGCACTTTGACGGTGGTCTTAACTGGTTAACTGGAAACGTTTCAAATGTCAAATCTTCTTTAGCAATAACTACAGTAGGTGTCCTTTTTTGACCGTATATTTATGTGCAAATACAAAATTGGGAAGAAAAAGAGAGAGAGAGAGAGAGAGAGAGAGAGAGAGAGAGAGAGAGAGAGAGAGAGAGAGAGAGAGAGAGAGAAAGAAACACACAAAGGAAGTCAGTCAGTCATATTAGAGCAGCAGTCGCTTTCGTCTGTCGTTCTGCATCACCAACATGCGGGAAGACGAGAGACTTTACCAAACAAGCCATGTCCCCGAAACTGACACTATCTTCTTCATAACGCCCCCCCTTCCCTCCCTCCCGTCTCCGTTGCCTCTGATTTACTTCAGAGATGCTTTGAGATGCACTGAGGGCATATTGGGAGAAAACAAGCAAAAAGGAGATGAAAGAAGAGAACGGCAAGCAAAGCGAAAGAATTGTAGTGATCGATTTTCACATGGATCCAAAGCTGATCTCCAGAGAGAGGGAGGAAGAGAGAAAGAGCACAGAGAAGAAAGGCGGGAAGAAAACAGGGCCGGTCGTTGCTCTCCTCCTGTTTCTTTCCTTTATTTGTTGACCTTTTTCTCTTCCTTGCATTCTCGCTCCGTTTTCTTTCAGCCCTTTTTATTTGAACAAACTCTCACGGTCATACTTTTATTTGGGCAGAGCTCGCTGCGTAACTGGAGAACTCTGACACAGATGTAGAGAAAGAAAGAAAGAAAGAAAAAGAAAGAAAGAAAGAAAGAAAGAAAGAAAGAAAGAAAGAAAGAAAGAAAGAAAGAAAGAAAGAAAGAAAGAAGGGTGGAGATACAATAAAGAAAAAGATCGACACATAAAGGGGAGGAAAAGCGAGAGTTTAAGGTGTGAAAGGCTCAAAGAAGTTGGGAAGGGTTTTAGTTTTGGCAGCTCATGTCAAACAGGGCGTTATCTGTGTTTACCTGTGTGTGTGTGTGTGTGTGTGTGTGTGTGTGTGTGTGTGTGTGTGTGTGTGTGTGTGTGTGTGTGTGTGTGTGTGTGTGTGTGTTCGTGTGAGAATATATATGATTTAGGGAGCAAGTTAGTGAGAGAGAATGTGAGTGAATGAAGGCAATATTTTTGTCTTTGGCAGTCTCATTTGCACCCAGACGTCTGACACACTTGCAGTTCCACACGCTCCAACACCTCTGATGAGAGCAGCAAGAAACCGAGAAGAGAAATTCACAAGCACATGATATCACTTTCTTTCTGAGGAAAGAGAGAGAGAGAGAGAGAGAGAGGTAAAGAGAGAGAGGGGTGGGGGGGGTGGGGGGGGTCGGGATGGGGGGTTAGGGGTGTTTATGTCTGTAAAATATCATTAATAAAATCTAAAAATAATACCTCCACTTAGCAGCACAGATCTGAATAATAGTGTGAGGCAGCGCAGTAATTATGTGGGACTATTAGAACACAGGCTTTTATTAAATATTAAGGAAGGAAGTAGCACACACACCTCTAATGCATTTGAACAGTGTCCTGTCTCTCTCTCTCACACACACACACACACACACACACACACACACACACACATCCGTCCATCTGCTGTTTTTATATTTAACCAGTACCTATAAGGAACAATCTATGTTGCCAGATTTGTAAAAAATAACCAAGAACGCTAATCGATAGTGTTACTTCATATAGACAGACTTCATTTTAAAACTAGAACAAATTTCCTGGTTACACAATTGCACTTTTTAACCACAATTATAAAAGCTAACTGATTTATAATCATATTATCCAGTGTCACCTAGATGAGTTTCCCTTTTGAGGCTTAAGGTTTCTTCCTCGTATCGTCTCGGGAAGTATTTTCTCGACACCATCACCTCTGGCTTGCTCATTAGGGATATATTTAAAATTTATAATTAATATCCTGGGGGCACGGTGGCTTAGTGGTTAGTATGTTCGCCTCACACCTAAAGGGTCGGGGGTTCGATTCTCGCCTCCGCCTTGTGTGTGTGGAGTTTACATGTTCTCCCCGTGCCTCGGGGGTTTCCTCCGGGTACTCCGGTTTCCTCCCTCGGTCAAAAGACATGCATGGTAGGTTGATTGGCCTCTGTGGAAAATTGTCCGGAGTGTATGAGTGAATGAGAGTGTGTGTGTGTGTGTGTGCCCTGCGATGGGTTGGCACTCTGTCCAGGGTGTATCCTGCCTTGATGCCCGATGACCCCTGAGATAGGCACAGGCTCCCCGTGACCCGAGAAGTTTGGATATGCGGTAGAAAATGAATGAATGAATGAATGAATATCCTTAATTTATATATTTCTCTAAAGCTGCTTTGTGACAATGTAAATAGTTAGAATTCACTATATTTAAATAAAACCGAATTGAACCGATCATATGTTTAACCAGGAAAGTGAGGACGACGTCAGTGTATCACTGAAAGAAGTGTTGATTTCTTTGCCTCTGATCCAGCTGTTACATTATTAATGCTGTTACTGTGAGTAATATGAGTCATCAACATGGCACACATCTCAAATCTACACTCATCTTCAGCTACAATCCAAAAATCTGTCAACCTGCTGGACTGAGGCTTATCACGATCATCACGAGTCTTCTGAGTCTCGAGCCTAATAATTCACATTCACAGCCATTCATCATGACTGAACACACAGGTTGCTTTGATTTCTGGTTGCTTGTTAGTCTGGAAAAGAATTGCAAATCGTTGAAAGCCTTGGTGTGGCATTGTGGCGCAGAGGGTAGCGTTTTCTGCCTCACGGCTCCAGGCTCGTAGGATTGGATTGATCTCTGTCAGTGTGGAGCTGAACACGTTACTCTGGCTTCCTCCCAACTCTCAAAAACATGCTGTTAAGTGGATTGGTGTCTTTAAATTGCTCCAAGGTGTGAATGAGTGTGTCGATATACGTGTGTATAGGGTACTGTGATGATCTGTTGTACTATCCAGGGTTTCTTAACACCTCGTTTCCAATCTTCCCAGGACAGGCTCGGGATCGCAATCGATCTGAGGCTACGATGAATGTGATGAAGCATTGAAGAATTTCGAATGGACGAACGAATGAATGCGTAACCAATCTTTCCCTTTTTTCCCAATAAAGTTCTAATAAAAAAGCTAAAAATGTGCTACAGCTAACGTAAGTAATCATCTAAGAGCTAAAACTACGATGATAAGCTACTAACATTCGTAGTCCGCCTATTATTTATTTATTTATTTGTTTGTTTATTTATTTATTTATTTATTTAATCTGAGAGGCTTCAGAGAATATGACATCATTTCGAGTACGGGAAGATAGCGAGGATCGATGCTCTCTGTTTATTTGTGGTGGTGCATCGTGGGATTTGTTTGTGTAATTTTAGGGAGCAAACCTTTTGATGACTTTAAGGATTTTATGACTGGAAGACAGAGATACGGCTCTTAAAAAGATATGGCCGCCTTCCTAAACAGCGCCCTGACTACTGAACTAGGTGGCTGATTGAGACGCAGGCCAGGTCTGCGAAAACTATTGTAATCACCTGAGAATATCCTAACGGTGTCAGTCGTACTTGTAAGAATACAACCGGGAAGAATGTAGAAGCTAGATCACAGAGCTTGTTGTGAGCATCGATGCTACAGCTATATAAAAAATTGACTACTCCATAAAAGTAATAAACACCAGACTGCTTATTCTGCCTCCACTTTCATTATTTACTCGACAAGTACAGCTGACTCAGGGACAGAGTTATATACAGTATATGGTAAATTTAGGCTAATTTGACCAAAGATTCTGCATGTTTTTTTTAATTTTTATTTTACTTAGCTGCCAGGTAAGAAGCAGTATCTGTCATCCCTATCTAGTTCACACATGATTCAGTGCTGGTCTTTCATACAGCAGGTTTCATTGAGTTAATGCACTTGACATATGGTTTGTGATTATGTCCATTCTAAATCCAGAACATTTCATTTTTTGACGTTATCTGAACGTTCGTACGTCTCCCGACACCGCGCGACGTAAATCACTCCTTTAGTGAAGTCTCGTATAAGCCGAAGCGAATTAAAATGTACAGAACTAAACACTTTGTACGTGTGTGTGTGTGTGTGTGTGTGTGTGTGTGTGTGTATATCGATGAATGGTAATCATCCGGAAATTATCGTCAGCATGAAGAGCAAAGATGATTTGGATTTGGTGAGCTGCATAAAAGGCAAAAGCTAACACAGCAGAAATGACAAGTACACGGCTAAATAGAACAGACGTGATATATGGTAGGTTTTTCTATATTATAGAAGATTACAGGATAAGACAGAATACATGTGTATGAACGAGACGGAGGGAAGTGGGGGTGAGGCAAAGAAGGTGCAGGAGTTTATGTATTTGGGGTCAACCATCCAGAGTGACAGGGAGTGTGGAAAAGAGGTGAAGAGGCGAGGTTGGAGTGGGTGGAGAAAAGTGTCAGGAGTGTTGTGTGACAGAAGAGTGTCAGCAGGAATCAAAGGAAAGGTGTAGAAGACAGTAGGGAACGTGTAGGGGTTAGAGACTGTAGCAGTGAGGAAAAGACATGAGGTAGAGATGGAGGTAGCAGAGATGAGGATGTTGAGGTTCTCTTTAGGAGGGACGAGGATGGACAGGATTAGGAAAGAGCACATCAGAGGGACGGCTCAGGTTGTCTGTTTTGGGGACGAGGACAGAGAGGATAGATTGAGATGGTTTGGACATGTACAGAGGAGGTAAGATGGTTATATTGGTAGAAGGATGTTGGAGATGGAGCTGCCAGGTAAGAGGTCAAGAGGAAGGCCAATGAGGAGATATATCGAGGTGTTGAATGAGGACATGAAGGTAATCGGTGTGAGAGTAGAGGATGCCGAGGATAGAGTTACAGAAAAAGCCGAAAGTAGAAGATAGAAGATTACAGATAAATCAGAGGGTGAGGTTTTAGGAAAACAAATTAATCCACGAAGACATCAAATCTATGCAAAGTGTCCCGGTCAACTTGAGGACAGAACGTGCTAATGTGCTCTTGTCAAAGCTCACGTGAAGACCTTGCGATGGCCGATGATGGTGCACTACTGAATACATGGCACGTTGCAGCTTGAGACTTGAGTGCTGACTCGTAAAGTGTTTTTCAACATTAAATAAAGATACATGACCCTGTACTCATTAGATACAGCGGCATTCTTAACCGAATGACCTTCCATCCGTTTTCTGGAGCTGGGTTGTGGGGAGCCTATTGTAGATGCTATCCCAGGGGGCTCAGAGAAACAAGGCGAAAGACCCAAACCAACACAGGACACAATAACACACACACACACACATTCACACACTACTAACAAATTAGAGATGCCTACAAGTCAGCCTACAAAACATGTCTTAGGACTAGTGGAGGAAACCTGTGCACCAGGAGGAATCCCTCAAAGCATGGGGAGAATATGCAACCTCCACACACACACACACACAGGGTGGCTGGGGTTGTTTAGTCTAACTGAACAAATGTTTTGTCTTTAGGAATGAATCTCTGTGCACTGTCTTAACCTTTTTTTAATATTTAATATCACTTAAAAAAAAAAGTCTAAAAAAAAATATTACATTTAGCGGTTAATGAATTATATCTGCGTGCCATTTAAACGTTGTGTTTATAAAAGTAAAGTAACTCAAACTGAGTTCTGAATCAAAGCCAATCAATGTTTACATTCATCACTAATAAGTAAACACTAATTTATACTAAATTTCTTAATTTAAAATAAATAAATAAATAAATAAATAAATAAATGCCATTATGATCGATTTCTGAAGGAATCTGTTCCTTACTGCACACAAGACATAAGAGTAAAAGCTTAAGAGTCTTTCATCATTAACTCGTCATTAAGCAATATCAGGGTTGCAACTTATGTGGAACAAAAAGCGTAAAAGAAGAGATTAAACCGGATATAATCGAATATGTAACGTTCCTCTACGGTGTACCTTCACGAGACACGAGCGCGGCGTCTGAGCGAGCGTGAATGTCTGACATCTTCATTGCATTCGTCACTGAATTACCAAGAAGGGACACGCTGAGCATGGAAAATAAAAAGACAGCGACTTTCCACGGACGAGAAGTTAACCAGGAGCTGAGAGACGTCACCTAAAGCCGCACATGCGCAAAATATCGGGGCGGTTTTAGGCCACATCTGGAGCTGAGCGGCTGCAAGCGGCAGTGGCGTCGTAGCTTTGGTAGAGAGGTGGTGTGTATCGCTCTTCTGTCTGTTCACCGGTACTTTCTCATGTTTAACAAAACAACAGAATAAACTGGACATAAGCAACATCTAAAATATAAACAACGTCTAAAATATAAACAAATATCCACGTCTCCCTTTCAGCGGGCCGCGGTAAAACGATCAAACGTCTGCGGCGATAAAAAGGTTGGGAATCACTGTTCTGGAAGATCTGCAGTGTTTAGGGAGCTGCTTGCATGTGGATTACATTTCTATTGATATACCTTACACACAGACACGCACACACGCTTACGTCCTTTAGTACATCTAAATACGTTAGGATAAATTCATCACACACACCATACGGTTCTCTCGGCCTGCTACACTCTGATACACAAACCTTTTTTTTCCATTGGATTATTTTACACAAACCCAGGTTCAGGAGCATGACCTCTTCTAATTATGTGCTTTTATTCCCACTCACACTAAATAAACTGAGTGTTTATACACATACACACACACACACACACACACACACACACACACACACACACACACAAACACAAAACCGTGTCACTGGATTCTCACTGTAGAGAAAATCCCAGCTTTATTCTGATAGGTAAACACACACCTACACACACACACACACACACACACACACACACACACACACACACACCTACACACACACACACACACACACAAACCTACACATACACAAACCTACAAACACACACAGACACACACACACACACAAACCTACAAATACACACACACACACACACACACACACACACACACACACACACACACACACACACACACACATATATATATAAAACCGTGTCACTGGATTCTCACTGTAGAGAAAATCCCAGCTTTATCCTGATAGGTAAACACACACCCACACACCCACACCCACACACACACACACACACACACTCACACACACACACACACACACACAACCGTGCCACTGAATTCTTACTGTAGAGAAAATCCCAGCTTTATCCTGATAGGTAAACACACACCTACACACACACCTACACTGCCTGTTAGCATGCTACACACTCTCTGCTAAGCATTAAAGCTAAAGCGCACTACAAAGACGGAAAGTGATGGAGGATCTACAGCATACATGTCGATCTCCCTCACTGTTCCAGGTACGCGAGGTCTTCTTCTTCTTCTGATCTCTGCTGATATTGCAGCTCAACACTCCTCTCACACAACACTGCTGTATTTGTACAGTAGTACTTCAGGCCAACTAGCACTTTTCTTGTCTTAGATGGAGTCAAACAACCTCTGCGAACGAAACACTGCAATAAAACACCGCTTGTTCCATCGCAGCAGTTGTGCGGTTTTCATTACGGCCAAATCGCCTTCAGCCTGCCTACAGGAATCACATCGTTTTCACAAAACGCTATAGCTATATAGTTGTTTTTTTGTTTCGTTACAAAGCCCGATACACGCCGCTGTACCGAAGGATACGATACAAAAAAAAACTTCACACCGCAAAAACAGTTTACAGCAGGCGCTCTTGTGTAACCACACCCACGAAGATTTGAGCCAAACACGTATCGATGTTCTTTAAAGGCTTTTATCTGAAGTGTCACAGCTGAATGATGAGTAAAAAAAAAAAGAAGCAGGACTTAGATATAAACACATACTGTACAGACATGTGGAAGGAGATCAAGAAGTGGAAATCCCCGAAGACGAAAGTAAAAGGATTTCCACTGACAAAAAAATGGGCTATATGCCAAAAAAAACAGTTTACTAGAAGTTTGGGTTTTACTTAAAAGCACCGGCGTACACGAGCAGGTTTAACCCCGTAATTCAGTTTCTATTACGTCTAAAATTTTCACTCACTCACACTCACTCATTTTCTACCGCTTATCCGGGTCCCGAGGAGCCTGTGCCTATCTCAGGCCATGTCCACACTAATACGTATCCGTTTGAAGACGTATATTTTTCTCTCCGTTTTGGCCTTTCGTCCACACTAAGACAGCGTTTTAAGTCAACGAAAACGTAGCTGTTGGCAGACGCTCTCCAAAGCGGATACATTTGAAAAGGCTGTCTTCGCGTCTTAGTGTGGACTGTGAAGACGGAGGCTTTTGAATACTATGACGCATTTTTAGTCATGTGATGCAGTCGAAAGCAAATAAACGCCTAGCAGAAATGACGCAGGTCGAAGCTTTACACATACAGTAAGCATTTTCATACATTTCAATGTGGATGAGCAACTTTTGGAAAACGTTTGAAAATGATAATGTGGACGCGGAGCGTTTTTAGACGTGAACTCCGTTTTCAAATATGTCAATATTAGTGTGGACATGGCCTCAGGCGTCATCGGGCATCAAGACAGGATACACCCTGGACGGAGTGCCAACCCATCGCAGGTCACACACACACTCTCATTCACTCACACACTATGGACAATTTTCCAGAGATGTCAATCAACCTACCATGCAGGGGAGGAAACCGGAGTACCCGGAGGAAACCCCCAAGGCACGGGGAGAACGTGCAAACTCCACACACACAAGGCGGAGGCGGGAATCGAACCCCCAACCCTGGAGGTGTGAGGCGAGCGTGCTAACCACTAAGCCACCGTACCCCCCCAGTTGAACTCGATTAAATTAAAAATTTAAAAACTCTGTCACTAATAAACTTGAAAGAATATTATCCATCCATCCATATATCTTCTACCGTTTATCCGGGGCTGGGTCGCGGGGGCAGCAGTCTAAGCAGGGAAGCCCAGACTTCCCTCTCCCCAGACACTTCCTCCAGCTCTTCCGGGGGAATACCGAGGCGTTCCCAGGCCAGCCGAGAGACATAGTCCCTCCAGCGTGTCCTAGGTCTTCCCCGGGGCCTCCTCCCAGTTGGACAGTGCCAGATTCCGTGTCCGGCGATTGGGTCGCCGAGGCCCCCACCTTCGACTGCCACCCAATCCACATTGCACCGGCCCCTTACGGTTCCTCCTGCAGGTGGTGGGCCCACAGGAGAAAAAGAATATTATATAAATTCAAAATAGACACATTAATCAACTGGGTCCGAATTAACTGTTTAAAAAACAAAAGAATTCCGAACTCAAATACCAGGCTTTTTTTTTTCCTTGGCAAATGAACAAGGTTTATATAACTAAAAAAAGTGAAAGACGTGACACGTGTCAGTGATTTATTTTTTGTCCTGGATCATATTTCTATTATCAAACCAGACACATTACATAAATAAGACACGGTACAGTTTGAGATTATGGCCACGAGTTTCAAATCTGTAATCTCGCAAAGAGTTGACAAGTGTAACATCAGATCAAAACAAACTTGGCGGCTTAGAGTTTATCAGTCTTACACAGGAGTGATGCTGAGCTGTCAGGTCTGATGCTAAATATATGTTTCTTATAACAGTCAGACTCCTGCAGTCGTTTCAGCTGAAATCCAAATAGTTTATAGATGAGAGTTATATCGTAGGCTGGGAGTTGGAGTTGGTGGTTGATGGTGACGTGAGATGTTATTTTTCTCACCAATCGCCTTATTTCTATTCTAAGAACAAGATCAGGTGCGAGTGTCTCTGTGGGAACAAAATCCAGACCTAAATGCAGGGATATAACTTATATTATTCATTCATTCATTCATTTTCTACCGCTTATCCGAACTACCTCGGGTCACGGGGAGCCTGTGCCTATCTCAGGCGTCATCGAGGCAGGATACACCCTGGACGGAGTGCCAACCCATCGCAGGGCACACACACACTCTCATTCACTCACACACTACGGATAATTTTCCAGAGATGCCAATCAACCTACCATGCATGTCATTGGACCAGGGGAGGAAACGGGAGTACCCAGAGGAAACCCCCGAGGCACGGGGAGAACATGCAAACTCCACACACACAAGGCGGAGGCGGGAATCGAACCCCCAACCCTGGAGGTGTGATGCAAACGTGCTAACCACTAAGCCACCGAGCCCCCCATAAAGCATATTAATATAAATATAAACAATATTAACATATATGAATATAAATAAAGTAACTAAACCAACAAACTGAAGAAAACACTAGGTGAAAAAAATTACGGAGTATGGAGAACAAATCAATGTAACAGAAGACGAGGACTCGAGACTGTAGGTATAAATCGGCAAGGCAATTAGGGGAACATAAGAAAAAAAAAGGTGCGCAGAGGTGGAAATAGGATAAGGATCAGGCGAGGCAAATTATAAATAATCACACTCTCTGGTGTCATGAGCATGAGATTCCTTTCTGACTCAGGTTCCTCTCAAGGTTTCTTCCTTACGGCATCCGAGGGAGCGTTTCCATTCATCTGTTGCTCATGTGTACATGTGTATGTGGGTCATGTGACTGAATTAAACTCCATATTTAATGTAAAGTGAGTTCTGTGTTGTGGATAATCGTTGTAGCTGCCTCCGTATTCCCGGATGCAACTTGCAGAGGTCAGAAGTTGTAAAGAATGAAGCGGCAACACGACGAAAAATGTCCTGTAGACAAAAAAGTTGAAACAGGTGCCAAAGAAAGAGTTGAGTCACTAATGTGAGGTATAATGGACATCAGTACTGAGAACATTTCTGAGCCACAAAAGGCCAGAATTCAGTTTATGATTAAATCCCAAATGGCATCTTAGACTATTTGACATATCGTTCACTACAGAGGGTCGAGAAACCATTATCTCATCAAGGGAGTCGGGAGCCATTTGGCATTCAGCCAGTGGCATTTCCAATACACCACCTCAGGAGGGATGGATGGAGCTATTAAACCTGGATTTTGAAGTGTGAATGTGCTCTTAACTAGTGGCTCAAAAGCGCACACAAAAATGGAAAATTCATTATTTTATATGAGAAAATGTTTCAATCGAGATCACTGGATCTGTTTTTATTGTACATGTTTATTGCTTACTATCTGTTTACCAATGTCTAAAGCACTATTCGGACGGGATTAGTTTAACATGGGGACGTGGGGATAAAGTAATTATTACCTCAGGAAAAATTACCTCAGGTAATACTAATCCCGTCCGAATAGACCCGCTGTAAATATGTACGTTAAAATTCCGTCATTTTCTGTTTAAAAGTAGTTTTTGCCCCGTTTTTCAAGCATGGAGGCGCCAAGCGCTAACTGGAAGCAATGTCATACGCACATGACGACAAGGAGGTTACTGTGGAGCGTAAAGCGAGTTACCCCTCCCACTTCTGTTAGCTTTACTGAGATGTCTTGTCCCGTGCGAATTGGCCGATTAATATTACAGACGTCCTGAGGTAAAATTGCATTATTCCACGTCCCCACGTAGAACTAATCCAGTCCGAATAGTGCTTAAGTCTACAACACCGATAATGTACGATATTTGCTACATGGGTTTCTGAGACCTCTGCCCCCTTCTACATTATCAATACTTTACTGAAAAACCTGTTGTATACAATTTAAGACTTGTCCTCTGACCCCTGTGAGATTTACTGTATTCACTTCTCACATGTCTACTGTGCGTAATATAAAGTCCATCCTTGCCTTCCATAAGGTGAATGAGTTAGCTGAATTCACTCAGGGGTTTTTACACCGGGTCACTTCATGCGTTTTCTGTGATCCGATACTGTAGCTATCCGATGGTAAAAAGACCAGGTCTAAATGCCCTCCGAAACGGTTTCGAGACGGATATAAATCCCATCGTTCAAACCACTTCAGGAGATGGTCTGGGACGCGTTTTAGATGAAACCGGACAGATAAAA
The DNA here is from genome assembly GCF_022655615.1 of Tachysurus fulvidraco. Taxonomy (NCBI): domain Eukaryota; kingdom Metazoa; phylum Chordata; class Actinopteri; order Siluriformes; family Bagridae; genus Tachysurus; species Tachysurus fulvidraco. The sequence goes on from NC_062520.1 coordinate 26,745,353, forward strand.
TATATCCGCATTTTGGGCGGGAGTAGAAAGATCGGATCGATATCCGATTCGCCGAGACGCGTTTATGTGGCCTAATGTAAACGGAACAGTTTTAACAAATCAGACAGCTATCGGATCAGAGAGAACACACGAAGTGACCGGGTGTAAAAAGGCCCTCAGAGCAAGGATTCTGGGAGTCTGTTCTCGCTCTGTTTTTTGTTTGGTTTTAATTTAAAGTTCTAAATGTTTTGGAACGTAAGTAAGATGGTAATAGAGAGTCGGGCATGAATAGAGCTTTATGCAGTGACGTTGATCTCTATTCAGTCCCCTTAGGATTTTGTGAAGATTTTTTTTTTTTTTTTTGTGATTGTTGCAGCCAAAAATGCTTGATTTTACTTTGGCTTTTTTTTATTTTTATTTTTTTATTTTGTGATGGAAATTTAAGTTTTTGTGCTCAGGAGTTATTGACTCGGGAAACTCCAATCTGTGAATATGTGGCCAACTTCCTGCTCCTTCAGTTCTCTCCAGCGCTGGAAAGCTGATCCTATATTAACACGTCCTCCTTCTTGCCTTATCGTAAGTCTTTCTTCACTTTCTTTCTTTTTTTTTATCCTCCATGTCAATGTTAAAACCGCTTTCTGCTAATGTCACCCACGCGCACTGAACACTCTCTCCACCGCATATTGACAAGCCCCGCCCCTTTCTGCTCATTGGCTACACGTTTGTTTTGCTTTTTGCTTATTTCTCGGCCCGACTCAGTTATCTGAAGCATTTCTCAAAAATCGTAGACCCCACCTTTAACCACTAATCTACCACATCCCCTAACATTATAGCCCTATCATGCTGTAACGATTGCCCAGATTGTCACGTTCTCTCTGCCAATGATTGGTCAATTCATTTGACGATCCTTCTGAGGACATAAGACTTCAATGGCTAATACTGCAATGGTTCATTCTGGTCATGATTAAACACCCTTAAAAGCTAGTTTGAAAAGAAAAGTCCATCTACTTGTTTTTATTAGCTTCCATTTGATTTTTTTATTAGCTTGCAGGGTCAAAGTGAATCATGTGGATGTGTGGAGACAAAGGGGAAGCGAGATAGCAGGAGGAGCAAGAGTGTTTATGAAAGATAAGCAGCGAGGGCCTGAGAGGGAGCTCGCCATTAAGCAGGACAAACACGATTATTCAAATGGCGACTCCGGAGCTCCCTGTGCCAGCGTGTCAGGGGAGAGGTGGCGGGAGAGAATGAGAGAATGAGAAAGAAAGAGGAGCTGAAGTGCAAAAGGGGGGGAACGAGGGAACAAATGATAGATGGAATGGTGTAGAGATAAAAAAAAAATTGGGATTGGGGTTAGGGGCAACTTGATGGAGAGGACTGAGCTTTCATTTGTTTAATTATGTTTATCGTCCTTCTTTTTTTTTTTTTATGCTGGTGACAGACGGAGACACAAATACACACAAGGCCACACAGGGATTCATAACGCATAATAAACAATGGCGCTCAACGGCAGCCAAAGAAAAGTAACAGAACGAAGCGAAGGAAGCGGGAGAGGGAGAAGTGACAAAGAGAGATGGCGAGAACAGCGCAGAAGCTTCGGGGCAGGCAGACCAGAAGGGCTCTGAAAAATTAATGGCAGACTGTGAGAACACACACACACACACACACACACACACACACACACACACACACACACACACACACAGAAAGTGAGAAGGAAGAAGAGTTGTCTGATCCAAATCCAAGCAAATGTACAGATTTAATACTGACTGTATCTAATCCCATAAGTCTCTCCTTCCTTCCTCTCTCTCTCCCTCTCTCTCTCTCCCTCTCCCTCTCTCTCTTGCCACCCACACATCTCTCAATCTGCGAGGCTCAAACTTTGTCTATCCCCTTCTCCACCACTGTTCCGGAATGAATTACAGGATTTGTCTCAGTGCTGTGTGTGTGTGTGTGTGTGTGTGTGTGTGTGTGTGTGTGTGTGTGTGTGTGTGTGTGTGTGTGTGTGTGTGTGTGTGTGTGAGAGACTAAAAGCCGTTCTTCTCCCGGTAAATTTGATTGAGTCGATTTGTCCTGCGGTCACGCTGCTCTTCAATTAGCCACCTCTCTGTCAGGGGCACGCCGGGGGGCTTGAATCGATTGTCTGCTCTTCCCGATCAGCTCGGTAAACTCGGCCCACTCGCACCTCCTCCGTAACAAGACGTACGTGTGACGGGTTTTTTCCTTTCTTCCCTTCTTCCCTTCCTCTGGGACACGTCCACAGCGTTAAACATGAGCCAGCCATTCAGAGAGGCAGCATGTTATGTGCTCACTGCAGAATGACATCATTTCTGTGATTTAATAATAAAGCTGCTAATGCAGCACAATATTCATGTGGCTGGGATCAAATCTATACGACTTGTACATTCTTTCTCTCTATCTCTCCCTCGGACTTTCTTTCTGTCTCTCACTCTCTCACGCATCCCTCTCTCACATCATCCCTCTCTCTCGTATCATCCCATCTCACCATCTCTCCCTCACATCATCTCTCTCTCTCTCACACCATCTCTCCCTCTCTCTCTCACACCATCTCTCCCTCTCTCTCTCACACCATCTCTCCCTCTCTCTCGCATCATCTCCCATCTCTCACATCATCTCCCTCTCTCTCTCACACACACCATCTCTCTCTCTCACATCATCTCACACACAATCTCTCTCTCACACCATCCCTCTCTCACACCATCCCTCTCTCACACCATCCCTCGCTCACACCAGCTCTCTCTCACACATCATCTCCCTCTCTCTCTCACACACCATCTCTCTCTCACACCATCCCTCTCTCACATCATCTCCCATCTCTCACATCATCTCCCTCTCTCTCTCACACCATCTCTCTCTCTCACATCATCTCACACACAATCTCTCTCTCACACCATCCCTCTCTCACACCATCCCTCTCTCACACCAGCTCTCTCTCTCACATCATCTCCCTCTCTCTCACACACACCATCTCTCTCTCTCACATCATCTCACACACAATCTCTCTCTCACACCATCCCTCTCTCACACCATCCCTCTCTCACACCAGCTCTCTCTCACACATCATCTCCCTCTCTCTCTCACACACACCATCTCTCTCTCTCACATCATCTCACACACAATCTCTCTCTCACACCATCCCTCTCTCACACCATCCCTCTCTCACACACAATCTCTCTCACACACCATCTCTCTCACACACCATCTCTCCCTCACACCAGCTCTCTCTCTCACATCATCTCTCTCTCTCTCACACATCATCTCCCTCTCTCTCACACACACCATCTCTCTCTCACACACACCATCTCTCTCTCTCACATCATCCCCCTCTCTCTCTCTCTCACACACAATCTCTCTCTCACACCATCCCTCTCTCACACCAGCTCTCTCTCACACCAGCTCTCTCTCTCACATCATCTCTCTCTCTCTCACACACCATCTCTCTCTCACACCATCTCTCTCTCTCACATCATCCCCCTCTCTCTCTCTCACACACACCATCTCTCTCTCACACCAGCTCTCTCTCTCACATCATCCCCCTCTCTCTCTCTCTCACACACAATCTCTCTCACACCATCCCTCTCTCACACCATCCCTCTCTCACACCAGCTCTCTCTCTCACATCATCTCTCTCTCTCTCACACATCATCTCTCTCTCTCTCACACACACCATCTCTCTCTCACACACACCATCTCTCTCTCTCACATCATCCCCCTCTCTCCCTCTCTCACACACAATCTCTCTCACACACAATCTCTCTCTCACACCATCCCTCTCTCACACACAATCTCTCTCTCACACCATCCCTCTCTCACACACAATCTCTCACACACAATCTCTCTCTCACACCATCCCTCTCTCACACACAATCTCTCTCACACACAATCTCTCTCTCACACCATCCCTCTCTCACACACAATCTCTCTCACACACAATCTCTCTCTCACACCATCCCTCTCTCACACACAATCTCTCTCACACACAATCTCTCTCTCACACCATCCCTCTCTCACACACAATCTCTCTCTCACACCATCCCTCTCTCACACACAATCTCTCTCACACACAATCTCTCTCTCACACCATCCCTCTCTCATACCAGCTCTCTCTCTCAAACCATCTCTCCACTCTCTCCATGTTTCTCCTTCTCTTCCTCTCTCCTTCTCTCTCACACCATCTCTCTCCTCTCACACCATCTCTCTCCTCTCATACCATCTCTCCCTCTGACTTTCTTTCTGTCTCTCACTCTCTCATGCATCCCTCTCTCTCTCACACCATCTCTCTCTCACACCATCTCTCTCTCACACCATCTCTCCCTCTCTCTCACACCATCTCTCTCTCACACCATCTCTCCCTCTCTCTCACACCATCTCTCTCTCACACCATCTCTCACTCTCTCTCTCACACCATCTCTCCCTCTCTCCATGTCTCTCCCTCTCTTCAACTCTCTCACACCATCTCTCCCTTTCTCACCCATCATCTCTCTCACACCATTTCTTCTTCTCTCCATCTTCCCCACTCTCTCCCAAACCATCTTTCCATCTCTCACACCATCTGTCCCTCTCTCCATGTCTCTCACACCATCTCGCCCTCTCTCTCCATCCACCACTCATCTCCCACCCTTCTCTCTCTCTCTCTCACACCATCTCGCCCTCTCTCTCCATCCACCACTCATCTCCCACCCTTCTCTCTCTCTCACACCATCTCTCTATTGCTCTTTCTTTCTCATCATTTCTTTCAGTGCTCTTTCGGGGTGCAGACACAAACTATAAAGATCTAAGCATTTTACTCTAGCATAAAAAACCCTCAAGAATTCACAACCAAGACGTATTTTCAGCAGTTCTATAAACCGAGGGATCTGCTGATCCGACACTGTTCTGTCTTATATGTTCCTGAAACGCTGGATCGTCGTCCCTCGGCTTCCTGTCCGATCCGTTAATGAAGATTCGTTAGATAAAAGAGTGTGATGTCGAGTGACGCAGCACAGATCTCGCACACGAACACACACACACACACACACACACACACACACACACACACACAGCAAACTTGTGCCTGTGATGTTTTACAGAAGTCAGTAGCAGAAGCCTGCTGAGAGCTGAGCTGCCGTGAGGACGTCTGGATCAGATTAGTATCGACTAGCAGCTGATACTTGGAGCTTTCATATTAGTGTTTTTATTAAAAAATTTGTAATTGGGGGGAAAAAAAAAGCTTTTATAAAGTCGAGGACTTTTATAGTTTCAGTAGCTGCTCTATATGTTTCATTGAAAGAGACAAATACTTTAAAGGGACGGTCAGGTGCCTTTTAGGGGTAGTTTACTGGTTAATGCGTCACAATGCACCTCATATTTCCGAAAAAACTCTGATTGCTTAAGTTAGCTATTCGATTTTAACTGATGTTCTGGATATTGTTTGTTTGAGTCTAAGGGGCTTTTTACACCTGGTCACTTCATGTGATTTCTGTGATCCGATAGCTATCCGATGGTAAAAAGACCAGGTCTAAATGCCCTCGGAAATGTTTTCGAGACGGATATAAATCCGATCGTTCGAACCCCTTCAGCAGGTGGTCTGGGACGCATTTCAGATGAAACTGGACAGTAAATGAATGTGGTTGTTCAAGCCACATACGTCAGCGCTATACTCCTCCCAAACGGAAGTACGTCACTCGCAGGTGACTCGCGAGTCGTGCATCGCGCCAGAAACAAACATGTTTTCCCACCAGCGCTGGCTCCAATCTTTCATCCAGGCGTCTCGTTGGGTCTTAAAATGCACTGCTGCTGCCAGCGAAAATGCAGCAAACAGTAAATGCTGTTTTTTTGTACTGTAGCAACCGCATACTGTACACCAAAGCGTGTTCCATTTCATTTACCCCGGAAATGAAGTAAAAGACTCATTTATGTGGCCTGATGTAAATGGAACAGTTTGAACAAATCAGATAGCTATCGGATCAGAGACGACACACGAAGTGACCAGGTGTAAAAAGGCCCTAGCAGCTTTTAAGTGTGTAATGATTTTTAAACACTCTGGTATATCGGTCCTGCTTGTTGCCGATAACATCCGGTGGTGACGTACAGTACAGTACGACAACACGAGTCTAGTGAGTCAGGGTCCTTACCTTACTGTTACTGACACTGATACACTAGTTCTGATATAAACATCAAAATAAATAGAAAAAAAAAATATGTAGGTTGTGTAAAGTTGTACAACACAGCACCGAATATACAGAGATAATATCAAGACTGAAATAAAAACAGATTCCACTCTGACCTAACCTCGAACTTCTACTACATACTAACATCCTCCTTACCCTAAAGGCGATCTCCTTGCCAAGCCTCCTCCTCCTCCTTCTCCTCCGTAAATCCCCTTTTACCTGTCCGATCTGACCTGATGATACAGTACATGAGAGCTACAGCCACACAAATAGGGCAACACTCCTGTGTGTCAACAACACATGTACTGATAGAAGTCTTTCCCATCAACAGCTGCATCATGTCCAGAACACTCTAAAGGCAACGTACTCTTGTAACAGTGATCGAAAAACACATGTTTTATTCAAGACAGAACCGGATTTAACAACTTTCTAACGATGGAAATGGAGTGCGCTTTCACCGCAGCAGGGTGCGGGTTCGATGGTGGGTTAATTCTCAGCGACAATCCCGACTCAGGGTTGCATCAGGAAGGACTTGTGCCAAATCTAAAATTTCCGGGCGATCCCCTGTGGCGAGCCCGAACAGGGAACAGCCGAAGGGAAAAAAACAACATTGATGGGAAATGGAGTGTATGTGGGTTTGGTCTTGGTGGAGTAGATCTGTCACAGAGCCGCTGCTGCTGCTGAGCAAGTGCAAAGACTTGCTCGATTAGACATGCTCGGACATGGAAATAAGAGAACATTACTGCTGTGGAACCTACAGCATAAGGAACCCCCATCTGTAGCGGTGGTGTTGAGGAAGAGGGGAGTACAATTCATTAGAGCCCGTGTTTGGCAAGATAGTCAGGATAATAAAGATTTAGCTGGAAACGGAATCGGCACCGGAGTTAAGGGAACTGATTAAGACCTGGATAAAGTTTCATGGCTGAACTCTTTGTTTGTAAGCCTGTATTTTAGGAAGGCTATTGTAGGAACTCCACCTACAATTATGTTTACATAGTGAACACCAGATAGTGGTGCTAATTATAAAGCCACGAAAATAGACCTATGTTAAATTTGTAACATAGTTCCATTTCTGTTGCATGTGATTATTGGGACTCATCTGAGATCAGAAACAATGCACGTGCACAAAAGCACACATTACAAGCTACACAACAGCGTTTTCATGCATAGCTGCATTTAAAAACGTACCCAAGCTGCCACGGGCAGAATGTTCTCTTTGACACATTACTATAAAAAAAAACAACAACAAAAGGAGGTACACATAAAAATCCACTAAACTATTTTCCAGTTGTCAGCCTGAAACATCGAACGGATTTCTCCCCATAGGTTTGACAAGACATACATATTCTTTTCCCACCCCAAGCTATTCAGTGGCTGTTCCCCACAAATCCTATCATACTTTGCCTTAACAGACGATATATATTTCAGACCGTATTGATAGCTCTTGTCACAAATCCAGATGAGAAGATGAGGTTTAGTGACATTCTCGTTCCTGTGCTTTTATATTCTTCGGTCTTTCTGGTCAATTGCCAATGTTTGATTCTGACTCACACTGAATAAGAACATGCTCATAAGTCAGAAGAGATCGAAAGGATTTGATTATTGTCTTTGAGACATTTGGTCAAATGTTTAATTTGATAAAATGGAGAAATTATATATATATATATATCGTCGCTGTCGTTCCTGTTATTTTTCAGGAAATTTAAAAAATGGCGTATCTTATCTGCAATGCACAGGGTTAGTCCTCATTGCAATGGATCGTCTTGCGCTAAATTCCTGTCCTCAGACGAGCACCAGAACTACCGGGGGTCAAGATTTTTTTTTCTTTGAGCCCAGTGTTTTGAAGACATTTACCTCAGAAGACGTGTCGATTCGTTGCGACTCTTAATCTTGAGGTTATGCCGCGAAGCTCTCCCGCAGAGTGAAGAAGAGGTGGACAGCTGAAGTGTCCAATGGAGTTAAGAGATTTGCGCTCAAGCTATTTTCAAGATTTTAGATTGGTTTAATAACTTGTAAAAGTGACAGACCCACGTGGGGACTGACCATCGATATGTGAAAAAAAAATGAAATTGACAAAATTTGGACATAGGAGTTTTCCGCCCGGCAGCGACGATATGTATATCTCACTATATATTTCCTTTGATTGTACAAATAATTCCGTTTCTTGTAACTATTTTTATTCTATCTCTTTCCTGTTTTTTATGACAGGGACACACAGTGATGGTTGAATACAAAGCAGACAAGATTTGAATATGAATGCGTTTAGTTCTGAATCAAAACGTCTGTTTACTAAGCAGATTTATGGCAAACGAAACCGGTTTCCCAATCCAGGGTTGCCAGTTCAGTATACAGTACCAAATCAATCCCCGATTAATCTAGGCCAAAAATATGCCACTCTTGTTGCAGAAATATTTTTCTCATCCTTATTACCATCTCCACGTTCTCAGTCTTTACTGTATTTTTACGAGATTTTGACCATTTGTCAGGAAGCGTGGGGTTTTTCACAGATGGCTCGTACTAGGATAGAAATCAGACGAAATCGGCAGGGGAAACGCAGCTTAATTAAAACTCCATAAGTGAACGCCAAATGGTGAGATTCATTTTTAGTTAAAAATATAATATTCCTGCTATTTTTTTTTTAAATTGTTGGAAAATGCTGCCGTCGGTGCCATATCTTTTTTAGCATCGATCCGATCCGTTACCATAGAAACGAAAACTCGTCTCTCTCTACCAGTTCTCCTCCCTCACAGAAATCTCCTTGCTCTGTCTCATCATCCATCTAACAGGGTTTTTGATGGAAATATTTCACTTATTTTAAAAATCTGAATACAACTTTTCCATTTCTTTATGAAAACGACTTCAATAACAAAAAGACTCAAAGTATTCACTTTTAAATACAAACCTGGAAATAACATTCCAGATTAATTATGAGATAAACAAATCTCCCAGTTGGTTAATATTGAAATATATAACTCAAGGAAGCAAAATAAAAATGAATCAAATTAATTTAAAGACTTTTTGTTTATATTACGTGGATATTACTTAAAGTTAGTAAAAAATTAAATCCACAACTAAATGCTCATGTTGTAGGGTTGCCATTTGTGTGTTATTTACCTCCATTTTGTTACGAGATGCAGAATGTCTCAAGCCATAAACCCTTATCACATGCATGGTACAGATCGGTTAGCTTCATCGCTATGTATCTGATCTGATGAGCAAGGACAATGCTGCTGTGGCATAGGACAACATCCCTGATAAATCCTTGTCTGATGAAGTAGATCACAGTAGATCCGTCTGAACATAGGTCGAATATTATCATTTACATTATCATTTGAATAATTCACAACATGAAGGCTGATTGTAAAGCCGGCTGAAGAGAAAATATCCTGCGCGACCTCTCGGATGACAGGCCTCGTCCTCCTCGTTTTGCCCCTCCTCTCTACACTTACCCCTTTTCATCATACTGAGGACCGAGGAGACGTAGCGAACAGACGAACGCCTGGGACTGGGTTCATGAGCAGTGGGGAATCAAGAAAACAGCGACAAGATTTGTGAGCTGAAAAAAAAGTTGACAATTTTAACCAAGCTCTTTACGGTGCGTTAGAAAGTAAAATTGAACAAATGAAGAGATCTGGTTAGCTAGCTAGTACAATTCGTGCCTCAAACTGTAGAAACGCCCCCAGCAAGGACTTACTGGGAGATATTGCTAATATTCGTGTTGGCTCAATGCCTGTGTTTGACCCTTGCTGTGTTTTCTGACTTTCTGTCTCAGACACACCCTCAGGCCTGGATTACCTGCATTTGACTCAATAGCTGCTTGCTGACTTGAGTCCCACACCAACTTAGGAGAAGTCTGTTCACTCTGTTCAGGAGGTTGAAGTATTTGAAAATAAAAATCGATCCTGACAGGGCTCTCAAGTTTTGAAGACAGGCAAGCGTGACATCTCCAAACCCCCAGCACCCCCACCCCCTACCCACAAAAAAAAAATAATTAATTTATAAAAACAAACAAACAAACAAACAAAATAATAAAAACAAAATGGGAGGTTGTTGTGTTTGGTAAGGATCACTGACGGTAATTTAATCAAATAGAAAGTATTAGTTTAATTTGCATTTGTGTGTGTGTGTGTGTGTGTGTGTGTGTGTGTGTGTGTGTGTGTGTGTGTGTATGTGTGTGTGTGTGAGAGAGAGAGAGAGAGAGAGAGAGAAAGAGATAATGACCGGTGTTGTTTATTTTAAGTGTTTGTTGCCTTTTTGGACTCCTTTATCATGTGTAATGTTGCTCCCATATAAAATATAAAACAGTTCGGCTCAAGCCCAGACATTTTTAGGGTCATGATTGTTTCGTTTAGAGGTTTTCTTCAAACCGACCATCTCTAATGAATGTTTTTTTTTCATTGGTTGTTACGTTAAATCTTACCCAGATAGTGCTATTTTCTGATTGGCTATTGTGTAGCCTCTTTTTTTTGATTGGCTGATAAGTGTCAGGCTCGACTAAGCGGTGCGGACTGATACATTTTGGGCGCTGCGGCATATTAAATATATGATAAATAGACAAAAAGTTTTTCTGCGTGAGAAATACGACGTGTGCCGTGAGAGTGTGATAAAAGACCTAAAAAAATGCATGACTGTCACTCTCGATGCGTGGCATTTGACACGCTTTCTGCTCAATGTATACATCCCCACTTGTTTTTTCTATCTGTTTGCTGGTCTAAAACAATAGAAACTATAACGTGCAAAACAGCGAGAGAAACTAGCTGCAGCTATTTCCGTCCATCACGCAGGCACTCATATACCTTTATCTTCTCATCCCGCCTCTCTGCCTTCACCGGGAGAAAAGTCTGACAACAGCTTGAAGTCTGATCAAAAGGGTGTCTGAGAGAAGATCCGAAGAAAGCTATTGAGCGCGTGCAGACCTCGGGACTCGCCCGGTGCTGTTCAGGGCTGGTGTACCGCATGCTCCGTTGTTGTGGGATTAGTTCCTATAGAATGAGAGGCGTTTCTACAGGTTTGCTTAGACAGAGTGTGGATTTGGCTTAAAGGCTTCACACAAAGGAGCACCATTAAGGGTGATGTAGCTGTATTGACCACATCAGATAGAGAAAGACTCTTATTTGTGGGTAAGTGGACACGGATGTGTTCAGGTTAGAACGTATTGACCAGACACACGTGGAGGGATGAGGGATACAAGCCGGAAGATCGGTTTAGTGTATATCTGCTTCATCGACTCGCCATCCTGCCTTCCCGCTGAGCCTATCACAGGCCTCCAAAGGAGATGAAGTGCAGACAGCACACACACACACTCACACACACACTCACACACACACTCACACACACACTCACACACACACTGTTCTACTTTTTCTAGAAACCAAAACACCTGCTTGTCTTTCCTAATGACTGCAAAACACTTTTTTTTTGCCAAAGCAAACCCAACAAACCATGAGGTATAAACGGTGTTCTACTTTCACACGAATTACTACACTACACTCCTCTATCCAGTCCAAATGGTTAAGGTTAGCACCTTTTACGAAAGACGAAGTTTTCCTAAAAGATTCCTCTTTAGAAAGCTAGAACCATTTGCCCATGTGAAGAACCTTAAATGAAGCCTTTTAAAGATGCCCTGCCACAATTTCATTACTTTTGTGGTAATGTTTATCACTTTTACTTTATACTTTTGTGGTAATGTTTACCATGGACTCTGCAGGAAGACTCAGCTCGATTTGCGCCAGTTCTCATTAATATTCAATGAGCTATGCTGCTTGGCTCCGATTGGCTAACCGCTAGGATATGATAAGTAGCCTAGGCTAGAGGAACTTTGTTTACAATCACCTGGAATTGCGGCAGAATGACTTCTTCATGTATATTGACGTTCAGCCATCCTTGCTGTATAGGAAACTCACTGAGCTACACGAATTCTGTGGGCGCGGTCTCAAGTGGAAGAGCTCATGAATAGTAATGAGCTCCATCATTTCTACGTCACTCTGAGCAGCTTTTCTAATTGACCTGATTTCTCCGCTTATTTCTTTTAAATGGCTAGAACTGACCGGGGAGGTAGCAGTTCATTTTTACATTCCCTACACAACACAATCACATATGGACCTGACACATATCAAAAAATACAAATAAAAACAGTTTTGTGTAGAAGGGCACCTTTAAGAGAAGATCTACAGTACCACATCGTATCATCATGTCATACCATAATAATATTCATTATACACAATATTATACTGCAGAATCACTAATATGTATCATATTGCCTTCATATTTTTGATGTAGTTCGTGTGTGTGTGTGCTCTTTAAGTCCCCTGGGATAGACTCTTGGTTCCTCACAACCTGGTTCATGATAACGGAAGGATGTTTGTATATTGCGAAACATCTCCGTTGCGCTCGATCGTTAGTCGGTCACATGACCATAACACGTCTCGGCCTGTATCCTGTGCTAGAAACTAAACAACCTACACACCATTTTTCTCTACCAAAAATCTCCATGATTTTAAATCAGATGAGCCGGATTAGTAATATTTCTTCTATTAAAGTCCTTCGGTTCTTGGTAAAGATGATCTAATCTCCCCAAAGGTTATGAGATAAAAAAGGTTTAATCTCTGCGTTATTCAATCTCTCCAAGTTAATCTAATCCAGTGGAACATTTTGAGAAATCTTTTTTTTCCTCCTGAGAGTAAAAAAATATGGAAATATGGATATCTGTACAGCTCTTTGGGTAACATAATCCACACAGCCTCTTTTTTTTTTTTTTTAAAGAATACTCCTCACATATATACAGCAAACAGTCTCTTTATCTTGAGTCCATTCTTTCTTTATTTCTCAACTCTTCCTGAAACCCGACACAAGTAAGATTCTAGCGTCTTTGAAATAGCAGGCGCCAAAGGCCGTTATTATCGTGTGCCGTCGAGGAACTACGCTCGGTGCACCCAAGTCAAGCATCTCTATCAGTGGCACTCATCAAATGAGTACTCACACACAATTAGAAATTTGCCTCTTGTCTCACACACACACACACACACACACACACACACACACACACACACACCCCATCGACAAGAGCTCTCCACGGTGTCAAAGTGATTCTGCCTATTTTTAGCTTTATCCTGGACTAACCAGCACAAATTCCATCAAGGCAAATCTCCTGTGCTCGATTTTTGCCGTACGACGTCTCTATAGCTACGAAAACACAACGGAATGAATATTTCAAGATTGGCGCTCCTACAAATTGGCTAAAACTGTTTACATATTTAGTCGAATCTTAGGAGCTCACTAGTGTACAGTAGGTAATGACACATTTGAACACAGTCCTGCTCTCTGAAGCATTCAGACACATTCCTGGCTCCCTGTCAATCAAAGCCCAATCCCAAGCGTCTGGTATATCCCAGGTATCTCGACAGCAACTAATTGACAGTTCAAATCCTTTTACTAGCTTCACACGGCTCCGAGGCAGCACGTGTTAACTTTATACCTTCTCTGGATAATTGCTATAAGTGTTATAGAGAGGCATTCACTAAATTCCGGGGGTTTCGTTACCACGACGTAAAGCGGGCGTGTTTCCGGAGGTCTTGGGAAAACGCCCTCTTTCCAAAAAAAAAAAGAGCATACCTACTGTATGAAGAACAAAACAGTCATACAGGTAGATTTATTTTAGAAAACAAATAAACAACCAAAATCTACGGTTATGGTTAGGGTTAGGGTTAGATTATCAAATAGGCCACACCTACCCGATGACGCAATATCTGTTACGCTGTTCTGAAATCCCTGGAAATAAGTGTATAGAGAAGAACAAGCAGGAAAGGCTGATTTTACTGAGATCCCAAATAAAGGCCCTAATATTGATGTGTGCTATGAGATAAATTGCGTCTGGACGTTTGCTATTTTAGTCTTGCATATTCATATATACCTCATCAAACCTTTGCTTATTACAGAAGTGTACAGTAGATTTGTTTACTAGAACCCTCTTGTTCAGATTCCTAGATTTTTGCACAAGGTACCGTATTATATACATTACTGTATGCCGACTGCTCAGCATTATTTTGTATAGTGTTTTGTCTGCTTGCACACGATGCACTTTAAGTGGCTAGTTATGTGGTAAGTCCTCGGCTTTGTGTTGTTTTATGTAGCACCATGGTCCTGGAGAAACGTCGTTTAATTTCACTATGTACTGCGTCAGCTATACATGGTTGAAATGACAATAAACAACTGGCTCAGGCGTTTAAGGCTCTTGGTTATTGATTCGTAGATCTGGGTTCACTCCTCAGCACTACCAAGCTGTCACTGTTGGGCTCCTGAGAAAGGCCCTTAACCCTCACTGCTCCAGGGGTGATGTATCATAGCTGACCCTGTGCTCGGTCCCCAACCTCCAAAAGTTGGGATATGTGAAGAAAATAATTTCACTGTGCTGTAATGTATATGTGACAAAATAAAGGTTTCTACTCTATTCCCTATTTGTCCTTGACAGTTGTGGTGAGGCGAAATGATATATAAAAGCACCATGAGTCAAGAACATTACACGAATTTCAGAGTCTTTTTAGTATTTGTTGTTATTTGTTACCTTTTAGTGTCTAAAGCTGGCTCGAGTGGTTAAGTCTCTGGGTTAATGATTGGAGGATCAGTGTTCAAGTCCCAGCACTTACAAGCTACCACTGTTGGGCCCATGAGAAAGGGCTGATATATCATGTCTGACCCTGTGCTCTGACCCCAACGTCCAAAATCGAGATATGTGAAGAAAAGGATTTCACTGTGCTGCAATGTATATGTGACAAAATAAAGGCTTCTATAAAGGCTATATATTATACGAACCCCAAACATACATGAAGTATATACACTGGGGTCCAAAGGTCTAAAAGCACCTTTGCCTCTGCTTGCCAATGATTTTCTATGTAACATAAAGGTTTTCAGTGTAAATGAGATCACTAGTAACAACTCGTACGTAGACTCTTACACTGCAAGACATTTCATGATGGTGAAATAAAACGAAAAACAAAAAACTTTTCTAACTAGCCAAGACAATGGACTATTTGAAGTTTCATATATAAAGTATCCAAATCTGATCTCATCTGAAATGAAGTTAAAGAGAAAGTAGAAGCTTTTCAGTGTAGAAATAGTGACATGAATTTTTTTTAGTATATGATTCGTCACCTTTTAGCCTCTAATTGCAGTGTGCACTCGAGCTAGCACAGACTTAGATTTGATTTCAGATTGAAAACGTGCTTTACAGGAAGGGATAAGACTCATGGATAATCTGAACTTTTGTACAAAGGAGGTAACGTGAGCAATCACACATTATATTTAAATTTAAATAATAACCTGGAGATTGAATAATAATAATAATAATAATAACAATTATTATTATTGTTATTATTATTATTATTATTATTATTATTATTATTATTATTATTGCTAATAATAATAATAACAACAATAATAATAATACTAATAATAATAATAACAATAATAATAACAATTATTATTGTTATTATTATTATTATTACTGTTATTATTATTATTAACAATAATTAGTTAATAATAAAAATAAAAATAATAATAATAATGTTATTGCTATTATTTATTTATTTATTTGTAATTACTCTTACATCAACCTTCCATCTCTTCACTTCACTTTTTAAATGCTGAACGAGCCAGTGAACTTTCAAAACAACAACAATAATAATAATTTAAACAAATAAATAATTATTATTTGTATGATTATTTCATTAAATTGTATACTTTTTATGATAATAATAATAACAACAACAATAATAACAATTATTATTGTTATTATTGTTGTTGTTATTATTATTATCACTTCAAGGCTTTTTTTTACCTCTTAATCTGTTCAGACATTCAGGGAAAGCTCAAAGCTGCGAGTGGAAATGAGATCTATTCCAGCAGCATTTCATTAGGATTTTATTTTTTTTCCCCAGGAAGATGTTTAAGGCACAACAACAAACAACAACAACAACAACAAACAACAAAAACATTCATTAAAATAAGAATGAATGAAAGGAACATTTTAAAGAGACCCCAGCAGAGACGTGCTGCTCGGTGCACAGCGTGTTCATCTGCGTAGGCTTCACCGAGAAGACAGCTCTATAAATAAAAGCTTTCTTCTTTTGTGAATTTTCAGGATATTTGAATGGAAACATAGGAGAAATATGGGGTTTGCTTTGAAGCTTTTACTGTACATAAGGAAGCGTTTATTAAAGTCAAGGCTACTGAAGCAAAGCACAGAAATGTTCGGCTCCCATCTGCATCCCTTAATTGCTCTTTTTTTTCTTTTATTTATTATTATTTTTATTACTCTTTTCGAATGCTGTAGATTTCTTTTCATGTAAAGCTGCTTATAACATCGCAATGTCCTTCCCAGGATCATATCTATGATGTATCTGTATTTGAATATATAACCTGTTTATTCTGAAAAAAATGTGTTTGACTCAAGTTAAATTCCATAGACCCTTTTCCTATTAATAAAATAGCAAGGCCGAGAGTTTGTGTAAAAAAACGACACATCTTTAGACCTTGAATCCGTAAATCGGTTTATGTTCAAGTGTTTTTTTCCCGTTCTGGTGACTAAAAATGTTCTTATTCACTTTCACCTGAAAAGCTTTTTTCATCATTTCTGGGTTTTGTGTATTTTTTATTTATTTATTTATTTTTGCATAGAATTCTTCTTTTAAGCTCCTACTTGTAATGAGTCAGAGTCGGAGTCGGAGTCAGACTCGGAATCAGTTTTATTGCCATTCTGCTATATGTACAGGACATACAGAGGATTTAAACTGTAGCACACACACACAAAAAAAAGCAACACAGAAATATAAATAAGTGTACGGATATAATAAGGATTTTTAAATATATGATTATGTATAAATAATAAAAAAAAAAAACCTGTATAAATATATACGGTACAGTATGTGTTTAAGCTGTAGGGAACTTTTACATTTACATTTCAATATACAAAATATATCTACACAGAAGGGCAGATCAGATCCATTTTTAATGACTTTCTCTGATCATGAACAGTTTGGGGCTTCGGTTAACAGCGTGCTGTGATGTCACATGACACGTCTCGACCCAAATGCGTAGTCGTTCGAAAGAATTTCAAGCTTCTCTGAATCAGAGTTTGTCTGAGTTTACGTCTGATTTATTCATAACACATTCACATACATAACATGTTATTGGAAAGGACAAGCTTGCTGCCGTGTTTTTGTCACGTCGTTAATCCGGTTTTCGGTTGTGATAAATTCAGTTGCAGCTGGACGACTGTTTCCTCGTGTGAACTGCTGCACATACAGTAAGCAATCAGAAGCTCCTGCGGAAAACAATTCAGCACTGTAGGCCACAGCAGCACGATCCGCTTTCATGCCATCAAACAGCTCTATCATCGCTCGTGCTTAACTAGTGTCAGGAATGAAGCGCACACACACACACACACACACACACACACACACACACACACTCCTGTGCTCATCCCAAGGGAGACGCAGCTCAGAGCTCCAATTAACGAGCCAATCCTCCTGAACTACCAGCACCAGTGATCTGCCCTTCTAGCAATCAGGATTTATCCCTGCACAACCACAGAGCAAAGAGATGCACAACACACACACACACACACACACACACACACACACACACACACACACACACACACACACACACACACACACACACACA
>NC_062520.1:26768177-26780677 GCF_022655615.1 Tachysurus fulvidraco
AAGCAACTTTACACACAATGTAAAATTCCTACAGTACTTTTCACAGAAGATTATGGATGGAAGGAAAGCGTGTGCATTGGCAAACTGGTGTCCATGTGACATTAATTAGAAATCCCTCTCATTCCAAAAAGAAAACAACATCAACAACAAAACAAAAGACACCCTGCTCTAGCATCACCTTGATTCCTCTGAGGTGGTGTTATCCTTAGCAAACATGATCCTAACTGTGCTTTAGATGACACTAATATAGATATATTTATATAAATATATACTTGAATGCGAATGGTGAGTTCACATCCAGAAGCACATTCAGAAGCATTTGTTTTTCTTGGCAGAAGGCAGGGGGGGAATTTTGGGGGCTTTTTGTTACTAAAACGAAAATGAAAATGACTGATTTCCCCTTATCTAACACACTGACACTTCCTAAAAATCATATGACCAACGTCTTTGGCAACATCACACAACTTTCCAAACCTTCCTACACTCTTTCCACATAGTAAAAAAAAAATCAGTCAAAACAAAACGGTTCCCATTTATTTATTTCTAGAAAGCAGCAACATTACATGCCAATATAAAATCATTTAATTTGCTTAAAACAGGTAAACTCATCTAAAAAAAAAAAAAAAGGCTGAATAATCTTACATGTGCTTTATAATAATCTCGCAATAAAAATATTGCGTTTGACTAGCTCATATTTAAGATATTTTAACTTGCTGGTATTCCTCACATGCTTAGCTACTCTAGTGATATCGGTTTAAGAAAGAACACGTTAGATAAAACATAATAAGAGCTTTCTACTAAGCTATTATTTTATATATTATACATAATATTATTAAGCTACCAAAGTTTACCCGGTGTAATGCTAGCTTTTTTTAGTTAGCTATATCTTATATTGCTATGAGGAGCTAGTTAGCATGTTCAGTCAGTGTGCTGTTTCTTTTTGCTAGCTCATGTAAACACAAGACACTGCTAGTTATCCTCTTTAGTCTGGGTTTTAGTTGAGTTTAATGGATAATAATTCATGCATTTATTTCAGTCAGTAAGACACATGACCTTAATGTGACCTTTGTGTAAACGATCTGCTTAACCATAAATAACCATCACCATGGTAACCCCAGCATCTCTCATCAAGCATTAGTGGCCAAGCAAGGTGGCCGCACAGCTTGAATGCTTCTCTTAATTTTATTCTTTAACTTGATTTTCAATCATGCGGTGCCCTCCGAACGTAGCGGAAGGTCGAGGAAAGTTCTTTTTCTTCTGCACTGAAGACGGTTGGGTTCGATATAAAAAGATGAACATGAGAAAAAAAGATCAGAATTTCAGTTTTTATTTAATGATCAGGGTTTCCCGCAGAAAATTTGTTAGTTAAGGCGGTAGGGTTGGCCGGGTGGGCGGGGCCCGGGGTGGGCGGGGCTTCTTTGTGAGATAGACCACAGACTCTGTACTACATTTAACAATGATTAAAAACAGGCACGTGCAACCTAGCTAGCAGGTGAAGAACTCAAACAACAAAATCGCCAGCTGACTTACTTTCAATTTGCACGAACTATAGACTAATACAATAACAGGCTTAAATAAACCCAAAACATAAGTCCACTTACAGTTTTATCGACTGGCTAGTTATCCTCCAGACAGTAACGGACCACGACTTTTTCTCATTTCGGTGGTGTGGAGCGCGTGCCCGCTCTCCGAGATGCAATTGACGGCTTTTTGTGCAGCAGATTTTTTTTTTTTTTTGGACGACCTAGTTAAGGCGGTAGGGTTTCCCAGCTTAGGCGGGCCGCCCGAACTGCAAAGTGCCGTGGGAAACCCTGATGATATTCACATCTAGACAAGTTCAAAAACTTGAGAACATGACACCTTTAGTTTGAACCCACTCATTTTCAAACGATCAAAAGTATCGGAACAGGTGTATATTGACTGACACGGTGTTTCTTGTTGCTCAGGTGTGTTCTGTTGAATTGATTTTTTCTTCCCAAACAGTACAAAGTTCTGGATGTCTGCTTGGGTTTCATCTGTGAGAGCTGTCTATGGGAGAAAAGTAAGCCATTTTGAAGCTGAGAAAAGAGAGGAAATCAATCAAAACTATTACACAAGCTTTGGGCCTAGACAGTACAATTTGTAATGTTCTGAAAAAGGAAGAAACCACTGGTGTACTATTAAGCAGACGTAAAAACCGGTCTGCCGAGGAAAGCAACAGCTGATAAAAGAAACAATGTTAGAACTGTGAAGAAAAACCCCTAAAAACAACATTACTGCAGTAGTAGAGTCATGGCTTGGGCTTGCATGGCTGCTTCTGGACAAGGCTTACCGACTTAATGATGCTGTAACTCACGATGGTAAAGTATAAACATTCCGTCTGCCAATTTACAAAGAATTGCATCCAGTCTAACTGCAAGGAACTTCATCATACAGCAAAACACACTGCCAACACAACAAAGGACTCCATCGGGAAAAAAGTGGAAGGTTTTAGACATTACCCCAACTGAGCTGCATTTCACCTCCTGAAGAGGAGACTGATGGGAGAAAATTCTAAACATTCAGTCATTGCATAACACAGACTGGTGATGTCAGTGGGTCCTAGGCTCAATGCAGTTATAACAAGCCCGAAGCATGCAACCAAATATTACGTATTTTAAACGGTCTGTTCCTATACTTTTGCTCACTTTAAATGGTATATATATATATACACATATACACACAGCTCACACGGTAACACCCCGACATCCCTGTGTGATGGAGTCAGCAGTGTAGAGTCATTACTGGCAGACGCTGCAAAGCCCCAACGCCAGGTTGGCTTAGTTATATTTGTCATCGCGCACTCCTTCACTCTATTCACACCTGACCTAATACCTGCCTTCCTCTAATCCCACACTCATCTTTTTTCCATCTTTTTAGTGCACCCTGACCTGCTCCAGCTGTAAGCCACCTTTCAGGGATATACCTACTACTACCACACACATACACACACACAGACACACACACACACAGCTGTCTCCTATGTGCTAGCGGTCAGCCTTATGTTCTGTATTTTCAGCAATACATTCAGCCTTCAGATAGAACATACTATTGGCTTAATGTGGCAAAGAAAGCAAAGTGTGTGTGTGTGTGTGTGTGTGTGTGTGTGTGTGTGTGTGTGTGTGTGTGTGTGTGTGTGTGTGTGTGTGTATGTGTGTGTGAGTGTGTGTGTAATTATATGGAAAATATATAGCAGCACAATAAATTAACAAACATGCTGTGTATGTATGTTGCATATAATTCATGCTCTTGTGTTTTTTTAAGGTTACAGGGTGGGGACAGGAGGAAACAGCTTCATGCCTGTGTGTGTTTCCAACTTTACTGAAAAGTGCATATGTGCAAATCTATAACCGTCTGAGGCTGAGAAAATATGAAAAAGAAAGAGAGTGAAAATGAGAGAGAGAGAGAGAGAGAGAGAGAGAGAGAGAGAGAGAGAGAGATTCAGATTTCTACAGTACTGGCACATGAATATATAATGGAATAGTTTATGTGTTTCTGGACATCCTCCTTCTGTCTTACTTGTCTCTTTGATAGATAATCATCCAGTATCCATCAGCTTCTTTATTATTAGCTGAGGCCTCTTGAAATATCCTATCCACTGTGAGGTATCGTGCACACACACACACACACACACACACACACACACACACACACACACACACACACACACACACACACACACACACACACACACACACACAGTACCCAAGTAACCCAAGGAGAGTGAAGGACACTATCCACTCTAACACATGCTAGACACACCTCAGTTAGTTAGTTTATTGTACCATCCAATTGTACCACCCAATTAGAACATTTTATCAATGTAATTATTATATTATTGTTATTATTATTATTATTATTATTATTATTACAATAATAGTAATAGATACATACATTGTATTTAAAACAACTGAATGGCTCATTAGTAATGCAACATGGGAGATGTGAGAGGGATGCCATACACTCTCACACCTGTCAATCACAGTGACACTAGCCAATCGGTGGCTTCTTTGAGCTGTATTTATGTAGAAGAGGGACGACAGTTCTGCTGCATGTGTCTCAGAGGAACCATGTGTTAGCTATGTGTCTTCTATACAATCCTTAAAACCGATATGACAGGAGAAAACTGCCTCTGGTGGTGGTGGGTTGGGGGTTTGGGGTATTGGGGGAGCAAGCAAATATGGAGAAAGGGATAGTGGAAAATAAAGATGAACATCTTTAATTCCATTGAATTATTCGGTCATTGCGTAAACGTTGTTGTTCCATAAATACAGAGAAATAAGAGGGAAGAACATTATTGCATGCTTGCAGAGTTTGAAAAGTATTTAACTTAAAGTTTTAACTTAATTCGGGCAAATTTGTTCAGTAATTGCATGCATATACAGACCCAGGAACACCTAAAGACTTGAAAAAAGAAATACTGAGTACTATATATATATATATATATATATATATATATATATATATATATATATATATATATATATATATATATAAAGCCTATTAGTTAAACTCTTTCTGTTGTGGTTCCTCCAATCAGAGGCTTTTATAGAATTTATTACGCTGAAGTCAAAGCAGAAAGTAGCTACAGGGCTGGAGATGTTAGGTTGAGAGTTTCAGACTTTCAGAGATTCTTTATTTTATCTGCTCTCTCAGGACTCGAGCAAACTGACTACCTGACTTTTTCACAAAAAGAAAGTAAGACCGATTGAGTCTCTTTTCATCATGGCACTAGTCTACGCTGTGACGCCCCGTAACCTTTTCACTTTGTCTTGTTTTATAGCATGAAGTAATCGTTAATGATTACACATTAGAATGTAAATGCTGTCACCTTTCAGGCATCTCGGCTTCTTGTGAGTTGTTTGGAAACAGGGAATTTTATGTAACTGGTCCTTAAAGTTGAACAGAAAACAAACTCTAAAATGAATGTTGGAGAATCTGAAAAAAAAAATCCATCACATTTCTGTAGCGCTTATCCTACAGATGTTGCACGGAACCAGGAGTCTATCTGAGGGGGTTCGGGGCACAAGGCACAGGACATGGTGTCACTTAATCAATCACACATTCTTATATACACACTATATATACACACTATAGACAATGGGGAAGGAAACCAACCCCAAAATTACCTGAAGGAAACCCTGAAAGCTAAGAACAATCTGCAAACTTCATACATATAAAGCGGAGGGTGGGATTAAAAAGCGCCAACCTTGGACGTGTGAGGAAAATGCTAGAAAGCAATAAGATAACACAAAACATAGTGCAAAACATAATAAACTACTTCACCAACAGCCTGAAATGTGAAAAATAGAAAAGCTTAGATGTACGTGTTATGTGCTAGTGTAAAACCCTGATGATAGAAATAAAAAGGAAGAAAGTCACACAGCCAATCAGCTGCTGTCTTAAGATGATGAGGATTTGAGTAATTACCATATTTTCCAGACAGATGCTCTAAATGAGAGCCTGAAAGCTTCACTTATCTCAAAACTTGTGTTAACAAAACTTGAAGCGGTTTAACGCTTTACGGCATAGTTGTCTTGACACTGAATAAGTTCACATCGAATCAGAAAAGGAAATGGGTTCGGGAATGGAAAAGGAAACATGCAAACATTAATTGAAATTATGAAACTTTCCCAGCTTTTCTCATGAGAGGCAATTATACTGTCATAATCCAGATGACTGCGATATTAAGACATTGGCAAACACACACACACACACACACACACACACACACACACACACACACACACACACACACACACGATGCTTAGGAAAGGGTTCCAGGAGAGCTGAAATGACTGCATAAAATCCCATCATGTTCATCATTCATCAGTATAATGCCATAATGTCTCAGGATTACATAATGTGATCACACACACACACACACACACACACACACACACACACACACACACACACACACACACACACACACACACAGAGAGAACGATGCAGTCCTGCAGGGCTTCCTCTCTCTGTTTATTTATCCTCTCTTCATTAAGATGGATTGGGACGGCGTTTGGGAACAAAGCGCTTTATGCATGTGTGAGAAAATTAAAGGATGTGAAGGTAAACATAAAACACCAGGGAGCAGACCAGTATCTCACAAGATAGACGAGGTGATTATTTCCCTACAGAAAAAAACGCATAAGCTGGGTCCAAATATCTCTTGTATACTACCCTATTATACCGCATCATTACTATCTCTCCTATACCTAATATACTTTATCTCTAATACCCCTTCTCCCCAAATATACTACTGTATATCCCGTCTAGCTCTATTATATCTAAAACACTATATCTTAAATACCCTTTCATACTGTATCCTGTCACTAATACCCCTTCTACCCCACTTTAACATATCCCTCTACTATCCCTAACAACCCTACTATAGGATATCCCTACTATCTCTAATACCTCTTCTACCCTCCTATACTGTATCCATATTATCTTTAAAACCCCCTTTACTCGACTACACTGTATAACTACTATCTCTACTAGACCTCATATTCTATATTGCAAATACCCCTTCTACCCTACTGTACTGTATCCCTACAATCACTGATATCTGATATCCCTACTATCTCTAATACCCCTTCTACCCCACTGTACTGTATCCCTACAATCACTGATATCTGATATCCCTACTATCTCTAATACCCCTTCTACCCCACTGTACTGTATCCCTACAATCACTGATATCTGATATCCCTACTATCTCTAATACCCCTTCTACACTACTGTACTGTATCCCTACAATCACTGATATCTGATATCCCTACTATCTCTAATACCCCTTCTACCCCACTGTACTGAACCTAATACACTATATCCCTAACACCGTATTATACTATACGCCTACTACACTAATACCTTCTATGCCTACCTCACTACCGTACGATATCCCTTTACCCTACTATGTGATATCCCTACTATCCCTAATACCCTACTATACTATATCCATACTACCCCTACTACACTAAATCCCTTCTATCCTACTACCCTACCAACTAGTATATCCCCTCTTTACTACGTATTCACAACACACACACAATAAGTGCAGTTACTCTACAATATCATACATGATCATGGGGCTGGTGCATGTACCAAGGTGGTGTTTATATTAGGCAGAATGTTAGAGTATTGCCACATCCTAGCACTGGGTATAACTGGAAACATGCCAAATGTTCCTTAAGCTCCTTAAAGTGAAACTTGTTCCAATGCTAAAATAAGCCCTGTCCCTAAACAGGGACTGAGACACAGACAGAGATGAAGAGAGTGATAGGATATCACACCTTAGTTGAAGATGCCATTACACAGACTGACTGCATTTGTTATACTAGCTTCTTGTATGCTTGTGTACAATGTGCTTATTCTGCACCATGACTAGCGCTGCATGACGACAGTATCATTACTAGCGGCTTCGGAAGGTACGTAACCTGCAGAGCCGCTGGGGATCGTAAACAAGGGGGCGTGGCCAGACACATATAAAGCGTATAACACATGTCGTATACACACGCACCGATACAGCAGAAGAAAACATCCGAAGCCGGTTACAAGTCTGCTGCAGCTGCTTGGAGCTCTGTTAATTATTATCCATTAATTACCCGTTAACGAGGTCAGAAATGCTGGCAAAACTCGAAATAAACCTGTAAATAAGCTCATTATAAAATTATACAAACTACCCGTGCATGTGCACTGTGGTGAACAGAAGCTGAGATATTAAACAGCTCTAATAAAACAACACATCTTTTCATTTCCTTAATGTAAAATCCTGCTCATGTCATTTATGACATTTATGGCTTCATATCTTCGGCAGCACAGAGAAGCGAAGCTCGGGTGCGTGCCGCGAAGTCAGACAACGTTATAAAGCCTACTGAGATTCATATATAGTAATGCAAAACAGCTTAAAATGAAATATGCATTAGGAAATAAAACACAAATGACGAACACACCGTGTCTTCTGACAGACGTTTGAGTTGTTCAACTTGACTGCTGTTGAGAGAGCTGGACTCATCACCTTACACATGATCAGGGG
Source organism: Tachysurus fulvidraco (assembly GCF_022655615.1). Classification (NCBI taxonomy): domain Eukaryota; kingdom Metazoa; phylum Chordata; class Actinopteri; order Siluriformes; family Bagridae; genus Tachysurus; species Tachysurus fulvidraco. Next base: position 26,776,234 of record NC_062520.1, read on the forward strand.
CGGTTCTAGGATTTCATCTTTAGGGGGTTTAGCCCTCAGTGAGAAGAGTTTTATATTATATATTATATGACTACATAGTAAGCTAAAAGTTATGGTATTATTTAAAATGGCAAAAGTGGACACCAAAATTTTCTGCATGATGTAATGATGCCAGTCTCGAATCAGATCAGTTCATGTATGTGTGCATTCTCTACTAACAGTGTGTCCAATGAATGCAGTCATTAATAAACAAATATTCACAAGACAAAGACCAAATCAATAAATGTTATTTTTATTTAGTATCGAATAGAATGTTTGCATTAATATTTTGTTTGTGCTACAACTCTGGTAATAAGAATAGTGAAATTTCACTGCTTTTGGTTGCCGTCTTTGCGACTGTCAGCCGATTAACGTTATAGATAAACGCCTCCAGCTCTGACTGCGCGTGCACACTGCGCGTACCTGTGCTTTTCTGTTCAAATAAAGCAGACAGCTGATGGCGCACTTTTGAAAGGCTACAACGCACGCGCGTAAAAGCAAAGTAAAAAAAAATCGCTCTTGGATCAAACTGATAAATAATTTTCTTTGAATAAAATATCCTGCATTTTATTTTTGAAAGTAAAAATTATACTTATAGTTTTAGGGTGGCTGAGATCACAGACAGAGGGACTGGAGCCACCCTAAAAAAGGGCTAGAACCGCCCCTGCACATGATCTTGGCAAATAAAAAAAACAACACATTTTTATATCCATCCATCCATCCATCAAATTTCTGTATACATATCCTACACGGGGTAGATTTGAACATGGGGTCTATGCCTGGGACTTGGGGGGAAACAGTGGTGGACAGTCTGGACAGGGTGCTAACACAATACAGGGCACAATCACTCACACACACACACAACACAGGCAATGTAGAGACGCCAGCGACATCTGACTGTTTTTCCCGAACCACCTTAGATTTTTGAGAAGAGAGAAGCAAAACAGCAGTGACACAATTAGTAAAGCAGAAATAACAACCAGAAGTCCTTGTGATATTCTCAGAGCTGAAAGCTACAAGTCCATAAATGGTTAGATTTTTTATTTGAGCAGAAGAGTGCATTTCTTTCACATGTGCTTTTGTACAAAGTTTCTCGCTTTCCTTATGTAATTTTGTACACGTTTACAAACCTCAAGGATTTAGTGTGTAGATCAGCAAATTCCTCCTTAACCCTAATTATTAAATATCAGATGATATCTCATTACGGTACGATCGTTACGGGATTTGCGACAACTAGCCGTAAGTCATATTTATGCTAGAAATAATACGTAAAATCGTTCATGTGAATAATTTTGAGAAAATAAGCGATGTGATGTCTAGTGATATGGAGTGACATTAATATTGTAAATTCACATTCCCGAGTCAGCACTTTTAGGGGTGATGAATACACATGCAGGGTTTTTTTTTTTCCTAGGAAAGTCAGTTTGATAATGGCGCCGTGTCAGCAGATTTTAAATGTCAAACTATTTTGTGCCACTCCATCCACTTCCAAGCAGGCAACCTTCAGTTCTGAGCCTTATTTCTGAAAAGAGCAAACGGGCAAAAAAGAACATTTCCGTGCGAATTATCGATACGCCGAATTTCTATTAGCAAATTACCGCGTAGAGGCCGACGTGAAAACGAGTGGACGTGTAAATGTGAAATGAAGCGATGCGTCAAAAAGACAAGAGTGTAAGAAGACAAATCGTTCCATCAGTCTGTGATTTCGGGTCGTTTTGCGTTTTGCAATTTATTTTCAGACATTATTTGTTCTTCCTTATTTGCAGACAAAAGCAAAGAACATCAGACTCGAGGCCGCCGGGGCAATTATGTTTCCAGCACATTGTGTGCAGCATTAATGCAGTCTGGTCTGCAAAAATCACAGCAATTAGAGCAGCGACTATTAAGAACACCTTTCCAAGGCCGGTGCGTGCGGCACCCTCGCTGCATTTCATTTCCTTCTAGACTTATATTGATTTTATCCCACTGCCCTAAACATTCTGCTACTCGATTTTTTATTAACACAAAGAAATAACAACTGTGTCATAACCCGAACCTCTGCCTTCTTCATCCCGACTAAAATGACGAGTGTTTCTGCATGCATTTACAGCTCACACACACACACACACACACACACACACACACACACACACACACAGTTCTCTCCTTCCATTCCACTTGCAAGCAATGAGGATATAGAAGCTCCGGAGAGGAGAGGAGAGGAGAGGAGAGGAGAGGAGAGGAGAGGAGAGGAGAGGAGAGGAGGGGAGAGGAGAGGAAGTATGAGGAGGAAGTATGAGGAGAAGAGATGTGAGGAGATCCGAGGAGTGGTATAGAAAGAGAGAAGGTAGAGGTGATGAAGGGAGAGAATAAGAAATGAGAGTTAGAGAATTACAGCAATGGTGAGTTTTGGGTAGATGATGGAGGCATAAGAAAAGTGCAGAAGGGGAATAAGGAGAATTGCTCCTATAATCAACAGTTTACTTTTTTGCCACCGGCTAATCTGACCACTGACCACAGCTTTCTCTCTCTGTGTGTGTGTGTGTGTGTGTGTGTGTGTGTGTGTGTGTGTGTGTGTGTGTGTGTGTGTGTGTGTGTGTGTTTTGTTTTGTTTTATTACATCATACAGGCAGCAGGAGTGTGTGAAGTGATTGAACATCAGCTGTCTTGATTCGTCACTGTCACAGCCTCTACAATCTGTGTGTTACATAACACAACATAAGGTGCAGTGTGTGTGTGTGTGTGTGTGTGTGTGTGTGTGTGTGTGTGTGTGTGTGTGCATGAATAAGTTTCTGTTAAAAACACTTCTTAGGCATGAATAATTCTATAAATGTTTTTCATTTGCATATGCTTATGTGGGTGAAAAGGCTATCAGTAAATGCCAGCACAAACCTGCTCGGTGTGTGTGTATGTGTATGTGTGTGTGTGTGTGTATACACTTGGTTGCTGCTGCATAATTGGCCGACTGGCTCACTGTGAGCAGGAGGTGCCGCGGCTGTGATGCTCAGTGCGTGTGTGTGTGTGTGTGTGTGTGTGTGTGTGTGTGTGTGTGTGTGTGTGTGTGTGTGTGTGTCTGGCAAGCTCCAGGCTCTCGGCTGATTGACTGAAGTGCTGATCTTTTATGTTGTTCTGTGTCCGGCTTTCTAATGAGCTTTTCTTCCGTTTAGAAGCAAGAAAATGAAAATTGCACTGTCAGACATCGTGGCCTAACCAAACATACAGCCTGGGATTGAGGTGTGTATGAATGTGTTTGGGAGACAAATCTATGTGAGTGTGTTTGTGTGTGTAAATGGCTTCAGAAATCGTGTGCTCTTAATGCACCATTTGTCTGCAAATCTGCAGTGTAGAATGCAAATCTATTTCAGCACATTTGCACAAAACCTCACCGTGGACAAAATCAGCCTGTATGCAAGAACACATCTAAACCCTCCATGACTCTGGATGCATTGTGTGGACAAAATGTCCATGACATAATACACTGTAATGCCTGACAAATTAGAGCTTGACAATGATCTGGTCCTCATAAGAAATCATGCATTAAAAGAATTTGCCTAAGCACAAAAAAGTGTGTGTGTGTGTGTGTGCGAGAGAGAGAGAGAGAGAGAGAGAGAGAGAGAGAGAGAGAGAGAGAGAGAGAGAGAGAGATACATTATATGTTAAAATTAAAGTGAGATGTATCTTATTAATCCCATAACTAAGCCTTTTGCATCATTGCATTGATGCCCTGATGCAGAGAAAGGTGAGTCCTTGTAAACCACAGTGGTGGCAAAGTGTCTTCATAACTACTGTATGCCAGTGTGTTTGTGTGTTTGTGTGTTTTAGTGTATGCGTACTTGTCTCTGCGTGTATGAGTGTGTGTGGTAATGCTCACGAGTCACATTGTGGACGCTTTTTGCATGATAACAACATAAGCACAATGAGCTGTGTGTGTGAGCCGAGTGTGTGAACTGCATACTACTGACAAGTGACCACTAGTACCCACAAGAAGCTCTCCACACACACACACAAACACACACACATATTCATGTTCACACACTGCCTCTCATGGCAGTTGCTATATTGCAAGACAGAGAGAAACAGACAGAAATATAAATATATCTAATGCATAAACAGATAAACAGGCCCTAAGGGAAAAGGTATGAATGATGAGAGGAATAGAAAGAGAGAGAGAGAGAGAGAGAGAGTGAGCACAGAGATCGTGCCTGTCTTCTGTCTGTTCCTGTCATCTGTAACGGAATGTAATGAAAATGAATTAAAAGTGAATGTGAGTAAACGACGTGAAAATTCCCTTCACTGTAAATAAGGGCTCCCTTTGGGTTTCATTCCATTTCCCGAGCTGATTTCAGAGGAGGAGGGAGAGACAGAGAGATTATAAGGGATAGAAATGCAGAAAAGAGATTAGACGGAGTAAAAGAATGCAGGACAAGGTGGAAGATAACAAGAAAGA
>NC_062520.1:26785677-26793177 GCF_022655615.1 Tachysurus fulvidraco
CGTGTCCCAGCAACGTTAGCGCAGTAGCGGCAAACACAACATCAACAATGGTGGATGTTGCTTTACTGTTAATGCTCATGGCTTTGTGAACCGACATCGGCATCCAAACGCGGCGAATAAAACGTGTACGTGCGGCTCCGTGTAATCTGTATAAACGGAGGTTGTAATCGATAAAGTACATAACGTTATTTTATCATTAACACAGAAAAAAGTTAGCCTTAGCATGTAGCAACATACTATCATGTGTGCTGATAATGTATCATATCGCGGTAAAGTAAAAGTGTATTAAACATTAGCATACTTAAGGTACATTATCAAATGCGCTAACAGTAGCCCCGCCCCCAGCCACGGACACAAGCGGTTCTTGAGTCTAGACCAGCAACGTTTTGGTGCTACTTAAGAACCACTTTTCCTGGTTCAGAGCCGGTGCTTTGGCGGTCGAAACAGAAAGAACTGGTTCTAAATTAGGCTCCGAACCAGCACTCAAACTGTCTCGGTGGAAAAGGGGCATAAGCGCTGCAGAAAATGGATGGATAGATGGATGGATTGTCTCAAACGTTGAGAATTTCACAGCATCAAATCCTTTAACGTTACTCCTAAAGGCTCATCAAAGCACTGCATGTTATCTAAACTTACTCTTGGAAAAACAGCCTAAATGAATGAACGCCTTTTACTTCAAACCTTTTATTTATCAGAATCGTTAAAGGAAACCGGAGTACCTAGGGGAAACCAACGCAACACGGAGATCAAACGCAAGCTCCGAGCACACAAGGCAGAGACAGGGATCGAATCCGAATCTCCGGATGTGTCAGGATTACGCCGAATCCTGAAGGTATGAGGACAGTGTTAGGACTCACATACTGTATGTTGGACTCACATATGTTGGACAAATGACTCGGAACAAGTTCAGCGAACCAACCGGTGCCGTTATCGATCTATAAAACAGCATAACTAGCATTGGTTGAATCTCGAATCTCACGTCTTTAATGTATAACTTTCAACAATCTGGCACCAGAGACACTGATGCTTCCATGGTCAATGGTTTTCTCAAGAAAATTGTGTCAAAAAGATTCAGTCAGTACATAAGCTTGCTCCGTGGTTATAACATCTCAATCTGGGCAATGTGGACGTATCAAAGTGAACAGACGGATGTGCCGGGCTTCTGGTTTTATTAAAATCAATATAGCAAACAAACCCAAGGGCCATGCCAAACGTCAGGCAGGCACACGGTCAGGTGATCGGCAAACAGACATAAACCAGACGGTAAATGTGCGGCCGCGGTTAAGCACTAATAAAGATAATGAAATCTTGGAATTGTGTCAGACACAATGCTGGAATGTCTGTCTGGAGTTCAGTGTTATTTACTGTCGTATGCAAAAGTTAATGAACCCCTGATATTTCCATGATTTTCATTTTGAAATGTTTTTGATCTACCAAATAACTGAAGGACACTAAAGGAATATTTCATTAATGAAATGAGGTTTATTGGATTAACGGAAAATGTGCGATATGCATTAAAACGAAATTAGACAGGTGCATAAATTTGGGCACCCCAACAGTAAAATCACATCAATATTTAGCAGAGCCTCCTTTAGCAGAAGGAGATATACGTATATCCTATAGCCCGGAATGAGTGTCTGGATTCTGGATGAATGTATTTTGGACCATTTCTCCTTTCAGAACATCTCCAGTTCAGTTAGGTTTGATGGTTGCCGAGCACGGACAGCCCGCTTCAAATCACCTCGCGGATGTTCGATGATATTCAGGTCTGGGGACTGGGATGGTTATTACAGAACATTGTACTTGTTCCACTGCATAAATGCCCGAGTAGATTTTGAGCAGTGTTTTTTCTGTCATTGTCTTGTTGAAATATCCAGCCCCGGCGTAACTTTATGACTGATTCCCCAACATTATTCTCAAGAATCTATTGATCCTGAGTAGAATCCATGCGACACTTAACTTAATTTGATTAACCAGATTCCCACTGACCACACAGCCCCACAGCATGATGGGACATGCTGTGTTCTTTTTGCCGCCATGCATAACGCCCCTTATTTTGACCAAATAACTCCATCTTTGTTTCATCACTCCACGGCACCTTATTCCAAAATGAAGCTGGCTTGTCCAAATGTGTGTTTGTATACCTCAAGCGACTCCGTTTGTGGCGTGTGTGCAGAAAAGGCTTCTTTCGCATCGCTCTCCTGTACAGCTTCACCTTGTGCAAAGTGCGCTGAATTGTTGAACGATGCCCAGTGACACTATCTGCAGCAAGTTGATGTTGTACTGTAGGCCTTTGGAGGTGGTCTGTGAGCTGTTTTTGACAGTTCTCACCATCCTTCACCTTTGCCTCTACAATATTTTACACGGCCTGCCACTTCTGGCTTTAACAAGAACTGTGCCTGTGGTCTTCCATTTCCTCACCATGTTCCTCACAGTGGACACTGACAGCTTATATCTCTGTGATAACTTTTTGTAGCCTTCCCCTGAACCGTAATGTTGAACAATCTTTGTTTTCAGGTCATTTGACAGTTGTTTTGAGGCCTCCATGTCACCACTCTTTAGAGGAGAGTCAAAAAGAACAACAACTTGCAATTGGCTGCCTTATAAATACCATTTCTCATGATTGGATGCACCGGTTTATGAAGTACAAGGCTTAATGAGCCACCAAACCAACTGTGTGTTCCAATTAATCAGTGCTAAGTAGTTACAGGTATTCAAATCAACAAAATGGCAAGGGTGCCCAAATTTATGCACCTGTCTAATATCGTTTTGATGCATATTGCACATTATCCAATAAATCTCATTCCACTACTGAAATATTACGTCAGTGTCCTTCATTTATTTGATAGATCAAAATGAAATTGCAGATCCAGACACCCAAATATTTGTAAATGAATATCATGGAATTTGTCAGGGGTACCTAAACTTTTGCATACGACCGTACCTCACCGAGATTGTTAAACAGCTGTGAACGGGAAACGGCGGCTGACTGGAGGTCACGTTTGCCGGTGAGAAGTGGAGTTGCAGACCTGACCCGGTCGTGACAGTGGCTCAGCTGTCTGTGGGAGATATGATTTTTTTTATCAGATGTGTTCAGAGATACCGAGTAGCAGACGGGTCTCTGAGGTAAGGAAAGAAAAGCAACAAATCTTCACTCCAGACATAGCAGCCAGAATTCACTTAGAAGGCTCTATTCTTATTATTATTCTCCTTTTTTTTTCCTCGTTTGCTAAGAATCGCCTGGAGGAAGTTTGCAGCGCAGGCTCATCGTCAAGGTCGGCCGTCAGGGACGTCTCGGCGCAGACCGGGTCCTGTTTCTTAAACCGATGCCAATCACGGCAAAAATCTATTGTTATGGCAAGTAATCTTTGCCAGTCTGGACCTGAAGTTCTCTCTGCCTCCCTGAGCGACACTCTGACCTTACGATTCTGCGTCTCTTCTCCTTCCTGGATAATAAAATAGATCAAAATCAAGCCAAATATGGATATGGATTACGGCCAGCAACTGCTTCGCCCCTTCTGTCACGCTGAGAGAGCTTTAATTGAGGATTTATTTGCAACTTTTTGATGTTTGTTTTTTCGTGGCATGAATTAATTACTGTTAATGAAGATTTATTCGACGCTTGCTAATTATGCAAGATCAAAGGCTGGCTTGAGTCATTGTTTTTAGGATAAGGCGATGGGAAAGGGTAGATACTGCTGGAACTCAAGATATACTGTAGTGCTATGAAGAGCCATGGCCAATACTCAGAACTCAGTTTTATGCACGTGTGTGTGTGTGTGTGTGTGTGTGTGTGTGTGTGTGTGTGTGTGTGTGTGTGTGTGCTGACTAAATCCTACAACCTGAAGGCAACTTTGGATAATCTAAACATGATGCATTTTCGGATGAATAACCGCACACATAAATTGATTCCTATTTTACACTCATTCATGCTCATTGTTATTAATGGCTCTCATATTTCAGGGTCAAAAAAAAAAAAGCACATATAACCGAAAGCCAAGGTATTATCCACAAATCTTAGACTGTGCAGTTTGGCCTAGCACAGCCTAACAAATCTGTAAAAAAAAAAAAAAAAATAAATAAATAAAAAAAAATCATCTTGAATGCGCTGAGAAAAAAAAACAGCTTGTTGAATTTATTTCGTTCAAACGCATAGATCGGTTCATAGATCGGTGATATATGGGGGGCACGGTGGCTTAGTGGTTAGCACGTTCGCCTCACACCTCCAGGGTTGGGGGTTCGATTCCTGCCTCCGCCTTGTGTGTGTGGAGTTTGCATGTTCTCCCCGTGCCTCGGGGGTTTCCTCCGGGTACTCCGGTTTCCTCCCCCGGTCCAAGGACATGCATGGTAGGTTGATTGGCGTCTCTGGGAAAATTGTCCGTAGTGTGTATCCTGTCTTGATGCCCGATGACGCCTGAGATAGGCACAGGCTCCCCGTGACCCGAGGTAGTTCGGATAAGCGGTAGAAAATGAATGAAAGAATACATATCAAAGGCACAATAGATCCTCATATCATATACAGTACCCTTGATGGTGTCACTGCAGCAACACGTTTATTATATATATATGTTTATTACAGTTTACTGTTAGTAACCACTCCATCCTCTTGTACACAATTTTGATGAGAACAACTTCTCTTTTTCATTAAATGTAAATTTTCATCCTGAGAACGCATCCCGGTTGTGAAGTCAATAAAAACATGGCAACAAACATGATTTTAGCAAGTGAAATATTGAATCTAGGCAAATTAGTTTAGCAATTTCTCTTAAAAGATCAGAAGGAACCAAATCTATGATTATTAAACCTATTGCTAGGCATATTTTTGTTTTCGAGGTTTCAGCTTGACATTTTATTGCTCTATTGGCAGATAAACGGATTTGCTTCTTTCTAGAAACGAAGGCTTAAAATTAGCATTCGAATCTGCCGATAGAACAAGAAAATAGAAAGTAAAGCATAGAAATACTAACATAGGTCTAGAAATAGGTTTAAACATCATAGATTAGGTTTTTTTTTGCAGTGTGGATTATTATATATTTTATTTATTATATATTTTATTTATATTATTATTATTATTATTATTATTATTATTATTACATTATAGGGGGGAAATAAAATATATATATATATATATATATATATATATATATATATATATATATATATATATAGTGATAATCTGGCCAATGAAAATTAAAAAGAAAAAGAAGTCAATATGTATATTTAAGGAGTAAAGCATGGTATTTTTCCAAAGTGGTGTGTTGTGTAGTGTTGTGTGTTTTCATTTTTATCTGTCATTCATTCATTCATTCATTTTCTACCACTTATCCGAACTTCTCGGGTCACGGGTAGCCTGTGCCTATCTCAGGCGACATCGGGCATCGGGGCAAGATACACCCCGGACGGAGTGCCAACCCATCACAGGGCACACACACACACACACACACTCTCATTCACTCACAAACTCACACACTACGGACAATTTTCCAGAGATGCCAATCAACCTACCATGCATGTCTTTGGACCGGGGGAGGAAACCGGAGTACCCGGAGGAAACCCCCAAGGCACGGGGAGAACATTCAAACTCCACACACACAAGGTGGAGGCGGGAATCGAACCCCCAACCCTGGAGGTGTGAGGCAAACGTACTAACCACTAAGCCACCGTGCCCCACTCTTTTCAGCTGTCAGTTCATTTCCATTTTATTTGTATATTGCTCTTTGGATGTGGCTGCAAAACAGGTTTATAGAAATAGATCAATCGAAGATGTTAAATAGAAAATTTTAAACGTATCCCTAATGAGCAAGCCAGAGGAGACGGTGGTAAGAAAACTCCATGAGACGATACGAGGAAGAAACCAGGAACCAGACTCCTTAAGAATTCCCTTTCTATAACAGACAAGTGCAATTGTGTAAGAATGAAATCCGGACCAACGTATGAATATAATAATCGGCGATGTCGTGCGGTGCAGGAGAAAGGACCGATTGTACACACAGCTCATAGAACCGCTTTCCATCTCTCTGGAACATCAGCTTCTTAAAAGTTCTTGTGCGTTTAATCCTGCTTGGTTTTCTGTGTGACTAATGTCTGACATTTAATGTTGACTTCTGTGGCTTTTTTTTTTCCAGCTCATCCTGGTCCCTGACTTGAGTGAGTGCTTTGATTTGAGGGACTTGGAAGCACTTTCAAAGAAGATTAAACATTTCTTGCCGTATTCCAGTTCTCTTATTTTCTTTTGGCTTTGGGCCGATGATATCAGTGTTACAATTCGCATCTATACAGAAGGCTGCTGAGGACTTGAGTGGGTGTTTTGTCAAGAGCACAGAGGGTAAAGTGTGTGTGTGTGTGTGTGTGTGTGTGTGTGTGTGTGTGTGTGTGTGTGTGTTTCATCCGTGACCCACCACTCACAGCGACAGATTCAATGGACATTAGGTGGCTTGAAAAAATGCCCCATTGATCATGTGCTCTCTGTGTGTCTCTGCCATGCTTGTGTTGTTCTCTAGTCACCTACACACTGCCCAATCATCTCTCCACCTCCATTTGTCTTCCACATGTAGCTTTCTTCTTTCTTTCCCTCTCTAACTCACTCTTTTCCTCTTTGCTGTACTGTTTTCACTGAAAGCTGACTGGGTTACTGTTGCAAAACTCTTTATTCTCTGCTGCACGGCCAGCATTTCTCCCCCCGGGCTTTCTTTCTTTCTGGAGACGACTCGCATGGATGCCATTTTTTTTTATTCCCCTCTTTTCTCTCATCCACCACCCACTGACCACTGAACAAGGACGAGTGGGTTTTTACTTTCCTTCTCACCCACGATGCCGAGCCAGCCAAGTTCAGACTCGATCATGGATGAAAAGATGAAATTAATTACAGGAAGCTCTTTGATAGAAGAGATTTTGAACAGTATTGTTGGCCACCAGAAAAGTGGAATTGTGCATTTCCTATTTGATGCCAATCCAGTACCAGAAGTTCCGGTCATGTGGTTTTGTGTACCGAGGCATATCCCACACCACCTTATACACAACACAGGGTTTGTTCTGAGGAAAGATGTTTGAATTAGATGCATCCAAACAACATTGTTCTATATCTCAAATCTAACTTTCACAGTATATAATTTATTAAATAATATTTCTCACGATGGCTTAGTGGTTAGCACGTTCGCCTCACACACACAGGGTTTGGGGTTCGATTCCCACCTCCGCCTTGTGTGTATGCAGTTTGCATGTTCTCCCCGTGCCTCGGGGGTTTCCTCTGGGTACTCTGGTTTCCTCCCCCGGTCCAAGAACATGCATGGTAGGTTGATTGGCGTCTCTGGGAAAATTGTCCGTAGTGTGTGAGTGTGTGTGTGAATGAGAGTGTGTGTGTGCCCTGCGATGGGTTGGCACTCCGTCCAGGGTGTATCCTGCCTCGATGCCCGATGACGCCTGAGATAGGCACAGGCTCCCCGTGACCCGAGAAGTTCGGATAAGCGGTAGAAAATGAATGAATGAATGAATATTTCTCAG